>NC_051228.1:37598658-37868658 GCF_015220715.1 Pygocentrus nattereri | reverse complement strand
CTTCCACTGTTCTCCATATCTAATGAATGACAGAAACGGCTTGGTCAGGCCACCACTGCTAGTAGCAATCAGTGGCACATCTAGGATGTTCAGAAGGCCTACAGTGTCATTTTTCTCAGGAAATTGGTCCCACCCATTATCAGTGGTGGACGAAGCACACAAACCGTTTACTTCAGTTAAAGTCGAGACCCCCAAGGTAAAATATTCCCCCAGTAAAAGTAGAAGTTCCTCCCTTTAGACCTCCACTGGAGTAAAAGTACTAAAGTATTTCCCTTCAAATGTACTTAAGTATAAAGTAAAAGTACTAAAAGAGTAATTCTGGCTCTGATGTCCTGTTATCATTTTTATAACCAGACTGGCTTCATGAACTCATTTCAGGTGAAAGTCCTCCAGCGTCTCTCTTGGTAAACCAGTCTTTTAATAGAACGTCATTAATTAGTGACGCTGACGTCTATTAAAATGATCAGAAGCACAAAACACTGAAGGTAAACAGTTTCCATCAGGGAGAACCGAGTGGCTCTGAAATCACTTTTTACACACAAGCAAAGTTTCAGTTTCAGATTTATTTACAACTTAGTTCCAAGTTTAAGTTGAATAAAAACTGGCTTTAAACTCAGGATCACAGATGAGCTCCTTTACTATGTTGATCTGTAGGCGTCTGTTCATAAACATAAACCAGCCCAAACTCATTTACTATAAAATGAAATGGTGTTTGTAGAAATTCAGAAAAAAGCCGCGTCAGTCTCGACTGCATATGTGGACATATTTCTATATTGAGCTCTATTTACACAAAGTTAGGTTAGTTCATCATTTATGTTGAACAGACTCTCCCAAAGTTTTACGCCGCTGCGCTGACGTTGAACCGCGTGCTGCACTGGGTCGGTATGACCAACAGGTCAAAACCAGCTCTAAACAAAGTGACCGCTGGGCCCTGATTGGTGCTCTGGCTTTGCGCTTCTTTCGTTTTGACATGTTACGTTTTTATACACACAGAAACCAAAAGGAACGACAGATTTCTCAAAATGTAGGAGGAGAAAGTCGGATATTAGACTCTGAAATGTAGTGGAGTGAAAGGAAAAAGTCGCCCAGAACGGAGAAACTTCAGTACAGATACACCAAAAATACTAAAGTACAGAAACTAATTACATTTACTCAGTTACTCAGTTACTGTCTATAACTGGTATTCAAATTGTTTGGGCCAGCCCCAAAATAATGCTGATAAATTATGTGCTACAAAAATCATTAGTTACAACTATTATACTGGTATGTAACATATTATGTGAAATTATATGAAGAGTTTAATTAAAAAATTTCTAGAAATGTTTAGCAGTTTTTCAAAAGAATAACAGCAGACATAACAGAAAACACATTTTTATTTTTCTAAAACAGATGTTATTAAATATAATACAGACCACTACCAACAATGCATCATGAAAAAGAAATCTTGAAAGTGGTCAACAATTCCTTTCGGCACAAGATTATGTGTTATATGTTGAACTAGGTTGGTTTTTTTTCAAGTCCAAAGAGCTTTCAGATTGTCCTAACCTGGAAAAACAGATGTCAAAACAACAAAAATGTAAATCAACAAAAGCAAAACAACAGACTGTGATGAGTGGGAGCAGAAAAAAAGCAACACACATGGAATTCACATTGTGCGCTGCAGCATCCAAGCCAGGCTGAACCGTCCGATTACCCATGCTGATAATAAGACGTGGCACGTGCTTAATAGCGCCAACCTCTTTAGACGAGGTTCAGAAACAAGCTCATTGCTGGCTTTTCAGGAAATCAGAAACACAGGAGTGTAACAGATAACCTGGAAAGCGCTCGCATGGGACCGGCACCAAGACGGCAGAGGTCAATAGCAGACAGATATCCAGAGTCCACACATACGCTGCATCCTCTTCCCTCTCCAGGACCTGCAGGGGGGGTGTACTAGTGCATCAAGAGCCTCTTAAACAAACGCAATTAGTGCCGTTATACATTAGCCCACCGAGGCTTCTTCAAACACTCAGGAGAGCGGGGATGGTGTGGGGGTCCGGGAGGGGGGTCTGTTTGATTGCTTCTGCTCTACAGCTGAGCACAAAATCAATACTCAATGAAATGGCATGCAATGAAGCAGGACCTAAATCATGTGAGTGCAGGATTTGAGGCTACAGGCTTTCAAAGCAAGACCGGGCCTGATATGAAATATGTATCGACTGACATACTGACCTTTTTGCGACTGCTGTCCGGTTCACCACAAGACGCGGCGTTTGATTTGAGCGTCTCAGACCCCCCTGAATGTTCATGGAATACATCACAAAAAAGCTTGTTGGTCAGAAGGAAATGCTTTAGGTGAGTACAATATAAGCACAAGACGGCACTTTATTAGGGGTGCAACAGTGAGCTCCGGCCACACAGGCTGATTGGTTGAGAAGCGCTCTAAATGCGCTGTTATTTCACAAACACTGTCACTCCACTGAGACGCCGTTGCTAAGCAACGACTCTGACAGCTGTAGGAGACGCGAAAGCCATTCGACGGTTTTTACCACATAGATATGCACACCTAGATGCCGCGTTGGGTCCAGCCAGGCAGGTCAATGGCGACACCATTTTCGGGAGGCCAACATCGCTGCTGGACTGCATTCAGTACCATCAAGAAGGAAAGATACTGTCCAAAATTCCACTATTTCAGGAATATCTCTCTCAGAAAGTGGGATAGGATTATATACCGGAGGGAACGCAGTGATCCAGGCTCATGTCTGTGTGGTGTTTGTCTAGATGTGGTCGTGTGGTTGATGAAGCTCAGAGAACCTGCTGATGCGGTTGGTGAAGCTCAGAGAACCTGCTGATGCGGTTGGTGAAGCTCAGAGAACCTGCTGATGCGGTTGGTGAAGCTCAGAGAACCTGCTGATGCGGTTGTTTTTCCTCTGGTTTTATATAATGCCTATTTCATTTAACAGTCTATTCAGGGGATCTTAACTTCATGTAGAACATTTTTCCCCTGTTCCACTTTAAATGGTGCAGTTTCAGGCACCAGAAAGTGGCTGCTGCACCGTTTAAGGTGGAACAGGAAAACTCGAACAAGAAGCTCGTCCTTCTGTGTATAAAGACTGTTTACATCTATTACTTGCACAGAACAATATTGTTTACTGTTTACATCTGTTTACATCTGTTACTTGATGCGCTTTATGAACAGCTGCTCTACAAACGCAGGTGTAACTTTAATTTTATTTCAACTTTGCTCATCCTGTACATTTTTTATTTTTACTTTTTTACTACTGTTTTTAGAGTTATTCTTATATTTTCTTTTTTTTTTTATTCTCTTGAGAGTATATTTGGTGAATGGAGGAACAGCAAAGTAAGAATTTCTTTGTACAGTGTAGCTGCCTGTTCTGCTGTGCACACGACAAGAAAACTCTTGAATCTTGAATCTATAAGTGTTTGACATACTGATGGATTGTTTTCACCAGAGCTCGCGCCAAACTCACATCAGGTGCAGACTGAATAGTTTCCTGCTGGTCTGGTTGGATATTTAGCACGATCAGTTATTAAAGAAATATAAGCTGCCGAGAGCAGCCCATGTAGCCTGGACTAAACTATGTCTGAGGATTAACTAAACTCATTCGGTGAACTTTGTCACAAAGTAAGAAGCTTTACAGACCGGCTGGAACAAAACAACATTAATACTGATCTGGAGAAACTGACCAAACTGAGCTGAACCTGATATTGGCTCAGTTTTAAGGCTCAGTACTTCAAAAGGCGGGGCTTACAGCAGACTGAGCAGCGAGTGGGCGGAGCTCGTTACTCTGACGTAGCAACGAGCTGCTCGTTATAATTAGGAGGAAGGAACTGAACATTAAAACATATTAAACGCCGCGTTCACTGCCAGTTTATTCATTTCTTACTGTATTTATTTAACTGCTGTATTAAAGCAGTAGAGACACTCGAGGAGGGAGTTATCACCAACAACATCACGGCTGTCATGATCTACAGACACCAGATCACAGCCGGGATGTTATTTCATGATAACACACTCCCTGAGATCTCTGATCTGCTGAGATCTCAATCATTTAATCTTCATAGTTCCTTAGGAAACTATATGATGCATCATGAAACGCAGATCTTCTCAATGATTGGATTATTTTGATACAATTCAACTCCATGAAGTACAGAGTATACAGCTGTATGCAAAGGACTGAAAACTAGTCAAACTGCATGTTCTGATGATTTTCTAAGGGACTGTTACTTCAAAGGTTTGTTCTATATGGTTAGAAATGAAGGTTCTGTGCAGGTACATATTTCTTTCAACAAGAAACAAACAACGTAACCGTTCCCTCAAAGGTACAACAGAGGGTGACAACTTTAAGGATGGGTGGAGGGAGGACGCCGGGAGCAGGTGTGGAGACGCAGAGCTTCGTTTTATTTATACACAAAACAAAAACCACTCGGCTTTTCAGCCCACAGATGAATTAAGACGCTTGCTGGGACTTTTCTTTCTTTTTGTTCAGTCCAGCTCAGTTAAACTCTCTTTGGCTCGGCTCTCACACCTTCACAGGTCTCCTTCTCTCTCTGGGCTCTGCCACCTACTGAGGAAAGAGATGGTTATAAGTAGGCTGGCAGAAACAAGGTCCAGGTGAATATCATCAGCTACTGATCACTGGTTCAGCCCGGCTCTCCGTCCTGCATTCATCACTTGGCCATGCCCCCTTCTCCACACAGTGGTTCTAAGGTCTGATTGTGGAGCTTAAATCAGGTTCTCCAGGTGAAAAGTTGGTATTTGTTCCTTTTCATAACCGAATGTTTTAAAACAGAGCAGTAGAGTAAAAGCCTGGAGGCGAGGCGAGGCGGGATGTGTGGAGTCAGTCCAGCTTAGAACAGATCATTTCAGTGGATTATGGTTCAGTTATGTTCCCTGACTAAAGGCACTGAGATGGAGCCTTGAGGGTCCCACCCCAGTGACGAGAGGGGGACTGACCCAGAGACAGTCTAGAACCTTAATTTCTGCTAGTGTAAAAAAAAAACTTAAATACGACACTCTTCTGCAAATTATTGTGCACGGTTTGTATTTATTTGCTGAATTTAAACTACTGGTAAAAAAAATAAATATAAAATGTGCCCTAACTTTTGCACATCCCATATTTTATGCATATTTTTCTCCCAATATGTTATTCAAATAAATAGTAATCGTGCATTAAAACGTGCAGAGGTTGAGTTTGCTTATGGTCATATAGACATGTCAGGCGTTCGCATACGACTCCACAAATGTGGCTTCAGGAACACAATAAACTACATTTTATTCCCCCCAGGTGCAACAATGTAAATTACCCTTCTTAAGGTCCAAATATGTACCTTGAATAAATTTTTAATTGTACACTTCATTCACTTTCTCAGAAAAGAGGTGCACATTTGTACTTTATCATGGCTCAACTTTTAACCCTTAGAAACCGAAGTTCAATTTGTGGGCAAATCGGCAGGTAATGGTAGATATTACTGCTCTGCTTTTTGGCCTTCATATTCCACCAAAGGGTTAAAACAGCGACATGATTCACAATCAGATCACTCATCAGACTCTGCTTCACCATCCAGAGTGATTTCATCCACCTGCGACCGTCCATCAGCCAGTAATCCAGCTCCAAAATCACCCAAAACCCACTCAGTACTGTTATATCACATCTCTGCTTTCAGCCTTCATATTATAAACCAAGGGTTAAAAATACTGATGATTCACACACCAGAGCACTCAGAGGAACCTGCCCTCACTAGCCAGAGTGAGAGGAACCAACGTCCCACTAGAAATACAGCCCAAACGCACAGCCAGATGACTGTAAAACCCTGCTTTAGCCTTCATTTGGCAACAAAAGGGTCAAGTAGCACAATAAAATGAAAAGCCGGGACTCAAGACTGGACAGCTGCAATGGTCCATATTCATATAATCACTGCACACAGGCACAGAAGATGTGCTTGTACAACCCCATTTCTAAAAAAGTTGGTATGCTGAGAAAAATGTGAATAAAATCTAAATGCAATGTTGTGCAAATCATTTAAACCATTTAAATCATTTATAGTTCATATAAAAAAAGGCTTCAAAGACAGCATATCAAAAGCTGGAACTGAGAAAGTTTATAGTTTTTTTGGAGTCAGAAGTGAAGAGGAGGAGGGGTCTCCACTCTGAGAAAGACGGCACCATCAAATAGAGCAACAACTCAAGAAGAACGTTCCTCAACATAAAACAACAAAGAGGTTCTGCTTTTCATCGTCTACGGTGCAGAACATCATTAAAGACTCAGAGAGTCTGGAGAAATCTCTGTCTGTGAGGGACGAGGCTGAACACCAGGATCTGCTGGCCGTGATCTTTGGGCCCTCAGGCAGCGCTGCATTAAAAGCAGACATGATTCTGTAGTGGAAATCACTGCATGGGCTCAGAAACACTTCTGAAAACCACTGACTGTGAACACAGTTCATCACTGCATCCACAAACGCTGTTAAACTCTAAAACACAAAGAAGAACCCAAATATAAACAGGATCCAGAAACGCTGCCACCTTCTCTGGGCCTGAGCTCATTTAAAATGGATTGAGGGGAAGTGGAAAAGTGTCCGGCAGTCGGACGAATCAACATTTGAAATTCTTTAGGAAATCATGGACACTGTGTCCTCCGGGCTGAAGACCACTCAGCTTGTTATCAGTGCTCAGTTCTAAAGCCAGTATTCATGATGGTTTAGGGGGCATTAGTGCACATAGCATGGGTGACATGCTCATCTGTGAAGGCACCATTAATGCTGAGCCATATACAGGATACAGGTTTTGGCAACATCTGCTGCCGTCCAGACGACGTCTTTTTCAGGGAAGTTCTTGTTTATTTCAGCAGGACAATGTCAAACCACATTCTGTATGTACTACAACAGCACGGCCCCATATTAAAAGAGTGTGGGCGTTAAACTGACCTGCCTGCAGTCCAGACCTGTCACCACTGGAGTTTTATGAAATGAAAAATATGACAAAAGAGACCCTGAACTGATGAGCAGCTGAAATCCTGCATCAAGAAAGATGGAAAAACATTTCACTTTCAAAACCACAGCAGTGTCTCCTCAGTTCCCAAACGCTTACAGAGTGCTGGTAAAAGAAGAGGTGATGAAACACGGCGGTAAACACGCCCCCGTCCCACCTGTCTCTGGCATCGAATTCAAAATGGGCAAATATTTTTCAGAAAACAACAAAATTTCAGTTTCAACATTTGATATGCTGTCTTAGTAGTATTTTCAATGAAATATAGGGTTTAAATGATTTGCACATCATTGAATTTTGTTTTTATTTACATTTTGCACAGCGTCCCGACTTCTTTTGGAAATGGGGTTGGAAATCTTATCCAGAGCGACTTACAATTTGATTATTTCCACACAGGTAGGCGAAGGCGGTGTTGGGAGTCTTGCCCAAGGACTCTTATTGGTATAGTGTAGGGTGTTTGCCAAGGTGGGGATTGAACCCCAGTCTACAGGCAGAGATGTTACCCACTACACTAACCAACCACCTGGGTTGTATTGGTACCTGTGGGTGTCACCACACTGACAGCATTTGTACCCTGATGAGACTGCATGCTTTAAAGGAACAGCTCCCTCTCTGTTCTGCTATGGACACACTGTACCATGATTAACGCATTACTCCCCTTTTAGGCTCTTTGTCATTATCTGATTACCGCCTAGCTATCAAGGCATTGGCGCCTTAATCATTTCTGATTCATCCTGAAATCCGATTGCAGTGGCAGGACTTTAAAGCGATTCCGAGGGCATATCCACCCTCTCTAACCACCGTGAAAGTCTACAGCTGAAATAATCGCAGCCGTAACCACCATCTGCACAAAGGCCCCTGCTTCTCGTTTCTCCACAGATGCCTGCAGGATCGACACAATATTGCCTTGTCAGAGGAGATGAGACGTCCCGGGGACCTCCACTCCTTCTGGATCAGAGGCTTTCCTGGGCCTGGTCTTATTGGAGACAGACGGCTCCGCGCTAGACGAGGGCTGTGGTTTGAAACTCCGCTCGCTGATCTATATTCGAGATCACAAAATAAAAAGCTTGTCAATCTGCCATGGAGATGTGGTCGAGGAGGAAGGGGGCAGAGGGGGAGAGAGAGGGAGAGAGAGAGAGAGAGAGAGACCCTCATCAGATTCAAACGGAGTGATATAATTACGGTCTGAGAGCATGCTGACATCTAAATGGCATAAAACGGTAAACGCTAAGAAGTTTGGATAGGGACATTCTAAAGGAGAGGAGGATTTAAGTGGAACAATATGATCCCACAGTGAGAGAGATGGAAGCGTGTTTGGACCAACAGCTTGGTGAAAAATGGACAGGAGTCTATTGCACAGCTTAAATCTGCAGCACCAGCTGTCTTGGAAAATTTGTCTGTTCCTGTGACGGGTGGTCATAAGACTGGATGGGAGGCCTAAAAAACATTAGCATCTATCAGTAGTGCTCACTCAATAATCCGATCATCATCAGATTTCTGCACTTATCCAGTTATTAGATACACTGATCCAGAAATCGGATTAAGAATCTGATAAAGAGGCTGGATTTCAGCTCAGTGATCAGATTTCTCAGAGCTGTGAGCTCTTACTCTGATTTCTTTCGGATTTCCCAGTCTGCGCATGTGCGACATCAGACGGCGGTACCGGAAATAAACAAGCAGCGCTGCCACCGCTGTTGGAGCGAAGCTGGAACCAAACATGGAATAAAGGATTTAGATATTCTTCATCTTCTACATGATGTATGTTCATATTTTCAGGTGAAGTGGTGCAATATTTACCAAAAAAAGCTGCAGCAGGTAGCTTGAGTTTTACGCATAAAAGAGCATCTCAGAGAGGCGGAGTCTTTCAGAAGTAAAGATGAGGAGGGTTCACCGCTCTGCACCATCAAATAGAGCAACAATAAGAAGAACGTCCAAGAAGAACGTTTCTCAACATAAAACAGCAAAGAACTTCTGCTTTTCATCGTCTACGGTGCAGAATATCACTAAAAGACTCATCTCTGTCTGTGAGGGACGAGGCCAAAAACCAGTACTTCTTCTGTGAGTTTATTGGCCAGTTATAAAGACGAAGTCCGATGCTGATGAGATTACTGACAAATTCTGATGTTTCGCAGTTATCAGGTTGATAAGTGCATGCGAATGCACTCATTGTAGCATCACATTTGAGAGCCAAGAGTCACAGCACATCGACTGTCCACGTTCAGCTGCTGCAGCACCAGTTTTACAATCTAAACTGATTTCCTAGGTTGGGAGCTCGATCAGAAGTGGTTAATGGAGTGGAAGATCTTGCCGTGTGAGAGGAGAAACGAGCCAATCTTTAGTCTTCTGATCGAGCTCTGAAGTGGACTTGAAACTTTCACAAGTCCTGTAACTATGAGATGGTCAGCAATGTAATCAGACAAGTGATTCAGGCAACTAAGAGAGCAAAGAGACAGAAACAAGGTGAAGAGACCTGCCCAGATGAGGCGAAGCATGTATCGGTCCACTGGCTCAATGAGGTCAGCACCTTGCTGACTCTATGCCACCGCTGGTCCACCCTCGGACCACCTAGATTATCGTCCTGCATACAAGGTCTAGCTAGTTTTTAATCTCCTCAGATTTTAAGCCCTTAATTTTGGAAAAAAAGATTAGACAAAAATGTGCTAAATTATTATTATTATTTATCAAACTTATTTGCAAAGGATAACAAAAGGTTATCGAGTCAATTGGACGAAATGAGAGATGAACAGTGGCATTTGGTCTAATTCTGTGCTTAATCACCATCGGACTACCTGGAAAATAGAGGGCCGCCAGCTTAGGTGCCAGTGGGCCAACGGTGAGCAGCGATCCACCTGCTCTCTGGGTGCCTGCACTCCACTGTGTCAGGTAAACAACCACTGTTGTCAAACTCCTGAGCAGAACTAATTTGGTCTCTTTACTCTTCTTGAGATAATGACTGCGTCCCATCCTGCTGAATGCTCTTGGAAGACTGACCATCAGGGCCTCCACCTCACCATCACCAACCCACTCTACTGTTCAACACCCTCAATTACACCACTGTGCCATCCAGATGCACCAGCATTGAGACAGGATGGGACCGTTTCAGCTCACTCCCACTGTTCATACTCAGTCAGAGACCGCCTCAGTCAGAGACCGCCTCAGTCAGAGACCGCCTCTACCAGTGCAGTTTCTAAAGCTTCAGAGATCCCCTTGGCTTCTACTTGGTGTTCAGCTTATTAAACTGTAAACACTGTCTGACCAGAGGAGGACGGGTCTCCCTTGTGAGTCTTGGTTCCTCCCAAGGTTTCTTCCTCCAGTCTGAGGGAGTTTTTCCTCGCCACCGTCGCCTCTGGCTCGCTCACTGGGGGGTTATATGTTATAACTGTATATTTTCAAACTTCTGTAAAGCTGCTCTGCGACAACATTGTTGTAAAAAGCGTGATACAAATAAACTTGAACTGAACTCTCTTTATAAGCAAAGGCCGCTAGTTTGTAGTAAAATATTTCTCCAGCTCTGACTGTGAGGTCTGCATTTCAACCTCGTGGTCATCTACAGTTCACCGTATTTGTTGTGTGTGCAGTTCAGCTTTGTTTGGATCATGTATAACGGGGCGGGGGGACCTGGGATTATGAGTGCTTTTCAAATCTGAAACTCATGCTGCCTCTGTTTTTCGCCTGATTGTCCAGTCTGCATGTCCAGTAATTTAAACAGGACGTTAATTGTGTAATGCTCTCTTTTTCAAAATCTGTATGAAAATTTTTTTGAGAGAAAGGTGGTGCTTTGTATACTTTCAAACGCCAGTGAACTGAACTTGTTACCCAGCGTGTACATTCACAGAGAGTTTACTAGCTGACGTATATCAGGCAGAACATTCTGACCACCTCCTTGTTTCTACGATCACTGTCCACTTTATCAGCTCCACTGACCGTATAGCTGCACTCTGTAGCTCTACAGTTACAGACTGTAGTCCATCTGTTTCTCTGATACTCTGTTACCCTGTTCTTCAGTGGTCAGGACCCCCATGGACCCTCACAGAGCAGGTACTATTTGGGTGGTGGGTCATTCTCAGCACTGCAGTGACACTGATGTGGTGGTGGTGTGTTAGTGTGTGTTGTGCTGGTCTGAGTGTGTGTATGTATGTATGTACGTATGTTTGTATGTATCGTCTTCAACCTGCCCAAGTTCAGCCACGTCACCCCACTGCTGCGCTCCCTTCACTGGCTTCCTGTAGCTGCACGGATCAGATTTAAACCCTAATGCTGGCCTACAAGACCAAACGGACCAGACCCTTCCTGCTTGATGGCAATGGTGAAATCTCGAACTGGTCCATGAGCCCTTCGAGCTTCGAGTACAGCTCGGCTTGACCCGCCATCCTTCAAGGCGCGTGGAAGACGAGCGTCGAGAACGTTCTCCGTACTGGAGCTCAGGTGGTGGAACAAACTCCCACTGGCTGTCTGAACAGCAGAGTCTCTCACTGTCTTCAAACTCAGACTGAAGACCGTCTCTTTACACAGCACTTAAATCAGCACTGAGTTAAGCACTGATTGTAATGTACTGTACTGGGCTTATGTAGTGTAGTGTAGTGTAGTGTGTTGTAGCGTAGTGTAGTGTGTTGTAGCGTAGTGTAGTGTGTTGTATTGTATTGTGGTGTATTGTAGTGTAGTGTGTTGTAGTGTATTGTGGTGTGTTGTAGTGTAGTGTGTTGTAGTGTAGTGTATTGTAGTGTAGTGTAGTGTAGTGTGTTGTATTGTATTGTGGTGTATTGTAGTGTAGTGTAGTGTAGTGTGTTGTAGTGTATTGTGGTGTGTTGTAGTGTAGTGTGTTGTAGTGTAGTGTATTGTAGTGTAGTGTGTTGTATTGTATTGTGGTGTATTGTAGTGTAGTGTAGTGTAGTGTGTTGTAGTGTATTGTGGTGTGTTGTAGTGTAGTGTGTTGTAGTGTAGTGTATTGTAGTGTAGTGTAGTGTGTTGTATTGTATTGTGGTGTATTGTAGTGTAGTGTAGTGTAGTGTGTTGTAGTGTAGTGTATTGTATTGTGGTGTAGTGTAGTGTAGTGTAGTGTAGTGTAGTGTATTGTAGTGTAGTGCATTGTAGTGTAGTGTGTTGTAGTGTAGTGTAGTGTGTTGTAGTGTGTTGTATTGCACTGTTCTGTGTTCAGCTCTGCTCCTTCTCTCTCTGTATCAGTGACTTTGTTTCTATCAGTATCTGAGCTCAGGACCGTCTTTCTCTCTCAAACCTACTGGTAACTAGTAAAGAGACTTTCTCTAGACAGACGAAGCTCTTCTTGTAAGAGGCTCTGGATAACAGCGTCTGCTAAATGCTGTGAATGTATCCATCCATCCACCCATCCATCCACCCATACGCCAATCTAACAGCATGTAAGATCACATGGCTTGAGGCAACTTTGAATTTGTCTTTTTATGAGTTTAAATGTTGATGAGTGAAAAAGTCTCATTAAGAGCTGCATGACGTATTTATTTTGCTGTTCCTTATGGGAGTAGCAGACAGCAGCCCTGCTCGCAGTAAGAAACACCAACTCTGCCGCGGTGTGGAACACAAGGCCAAGGCTCCTCTGTAATTACAACGGAGGCACAAAGCGCTCTCGCTCGGCTCCAGCGTCACCTATATACAAACACGTCTGCAAGAAATTACATGTGGAGAGTGCGTGATACGGGAGCAGTCTGAAGGAGACAAGAGGAAACGGCGACGCCGTGTTCTGACTTAAGACACTCAGAAATGGACGAGGGGGCGGGCGGGACCATTTATAGAACGAATGCATAAGCAATAAGACTGATCCATGGTTTTATCCCTGCCTGGTGTTACTCTGGAGGTCAACACTGGTGCCCTTTTTCTTTGTGTACCCATTCGGAAATGCCTGCACTGTATAATTCTCCCTCAGCTAAATAAACATGGTGCGTATTGGTGGGGCAGACGTAGCTCAGGCTGTGGCTGCTTTGTGGAGCCTGGTGGCCTTCTCAGCGCTCTTGGCTTGCGTCAGCAGCTTCTGTCACCGCTGGAGATTTGACACTGAGCCATCACTTACCAGAGCCCAAAGACTGTGCACGCAACTTCTTCTGAGATGATGCTCAAAGCTTAAGCAACCTGATCAAACGCGTTTTCACCCAACTCAAGTTTCTTAATCTCTTAATCTCTTAAGCGTTGGGGTATAAACTTCTACTACTAGATACATTAGCATCACAGCTGAAGTTAAAGAAGCAGACCTCAGACCTGACCTATCACTTTCAGTCTACAGTTGCCGTGATCTAACTTGTCCATGAGGTTCTGAGCAAAACCTTTTAGTTAAAGCAGATGTAATCGAGCCACTGAGGTTCCCAGCCAGTTCGCCTGCTTGTCTTGGATCTGTTTGGATCTAGAATACAACAAAAAGGTGGATTAAATGTGGGGTTTAGATGAAATTACTTATCATAACTCCACTAACCCAGGTCGATCACAGAAGGCCTCTTCAGAAGGAGTTGTTTTTATTTTTTTCCTCCAGCGTTTCTTCATCAGGTTAGCACTGTTACCCTCGGCTCACTCACTAGGAATACGGAACAGGATTCCTGTAAAGCTGATTTGGGGAAAATACCATTTTTTTTTATTAAAAAAATAAGAGCTGAATTAAAGTGATAATTGGATTGAAAGTAAAATCGGAACAGGTTTGAACTTTCCTGAATACTTTCAAATGATGATCTACTCAGTTACATTTAGTTACGAATTCATTTTTGCATTTAATTTCATTTTTAGATATTTGACAGCATCAAAGTCTAAGCCTAGACTAAATGGGTTTTTAGATATGAAGCACGCCTAGATAGATAGATTGATCTGTCTTATATTATATTATATTATATTTATTGATCCCAAAGGCAAATTTCAGTTATTGATCCCAAAGGGATTGCAAAATCATAAAGGAGGAGGAGACACTTCATTGGTTGAAAAAAGATTGGGAAACTTGGTAAAGCTCAACATGGCATCTGTTTACAGGGCAAATCCCACCCTCTAAGAAAAAGATCCAACTTGATGGTAAAGCCACAAGCAGGAAAACGCCTGTTGTGGAAATCTGCGCATGCCAGGACAATATAAGCCAGGACAATGTGAAAAAAATGTGCATCATTTGAGCAAAACACCTCAACCTATTTGTGGTTTTTGTCAGCTTTTACCAGTAATTTTAAATCTGGTTTTGAAATGTTACTGTGGTTTTCAGTTTACAGTTCAGTGACCAAAGAGAGGAGCTTGCGTGACTGGAAATAACTGCCCGGGGGCTTTGCCAAGATGCCTATAAGGACTTCACGTTTAGCAGGCTGAAGTCTGGAATTCTCCACAAGAGGGTGTCATTACTACTCAAGTGGCTCCATAAGAACTGTTCTTCAAATTAATGACACTGTGTTCTTGTTCAACTGTGAAACCATTGACACCATTGACACTGCAGTTCAGTTCACAAGATTATTTCATTTTAGATCATGAGAGCATCGAAACGATGGGTTTCATTCATCAACCGTTCTTCAGAAGAAATTTCTTCTTAAAACCAACTTGCGCAGTTCTCACGAAGACTCTAACATTCACAAATGTTTTGTTTTAATGTGGGATCAGTTCTCAGGTATGAACAGAATCGACACCCAAGAGTTCAAACAGTTCTGCAGTTTGAGAACATGTCATTAATCTGACACAGACTTTTCTAAGGACCGTTCTCAAAAACTAATTTTAAAGAAGCTGAATGTGAATTAGGGCTTATAGGAACAGCACTTAGCAAATACACTATATTTCCAAAAAAAGTATTCGCTCGTCTGGCTTCACTCGCATATGAACTTGAGTGACGTCCCATTCTTAATCCATAGGGTTTAATATGATGTTGGTCCACCCTTTGCAGCTATAACAGCTTCAACTCTTCTGGGAAGGCTTTGGGTTAGGAGTGTTTATGGGAATTTCTGACCGTTCTTCCAGAAGCACATTTGTGAGGTCAGACACTGATGTTGGACGAGAAGGCCTGGCTCACAGTCTCCGCTCTAATTCAGCCCAAAGGTGTTCTGTCGGCTTGAGGTCAGGACTCTGTGCAGGCCAGTCCAGTTCTTCCACACCAAACTGGCTCATCCGTGTCTTTATGGACCTGCTTTGTGCACTGGTGCGCAGTCATGCTGGAACAGGAAGGGGCCGTCCCCAAACTGTTCCCACAAAGTTGGGAGCGTGAAATTGTCCAAAATCTCTTGGTGCTGAAGCTTTAAGAGTTCCTTTCACTGGAACTAAGGGGCCGAGCCCAACTCCTGAAAAACACCCCCACACCATGATCCCCCCTCCACCAAACTTTACACTCGGCACAATGCAGTCAGACAAGTACCGTCTCCTGGCAACCGCCAAACCCAGACTCGTCCATAGGATTCCCAGATGGAGAAGCGTGGTTGGTCACTCCAGAGAACACGTCTCCACTGCTCTAGAGTCCAGTGGCGGCGCTTTACTCCACTGCATTCCACGCTTTGCATTGCGTTTGGTGATGTAAGGCTTGGATGCAGCTGCTCGGCCATGGAAACCCATTCCATGAAGCTCTCTACGCTGTTCTTGAGCTGATCTGAAGGCCACATGAAGTTTGGAGGTCTGTAGTGATTGACTCTGCAGAAAGTCGGTGACCTCTGCGCACTATGCCCCTCAGCATCTGCTGACCCCGCTCTGTCATTTATGTGGCCGACCACTTCGTGGCTGAGTTGCTGTCGTTCCCAATCGCTTCCACTTTGTTATAATCCCACTGACAGTGGACTGTGGAATATTTAGTAGTGAGGAAATTTCACGACTGGACTTGCTGCACAGGTGGCGTCCGATCACGGCACCACGCTGGAATTCACTGAGCTCCTGAGAGCGACCCATAGTGTAGTGTATATTTTTTCCTTATACTGATAGACATACTAAGAACTTATACCTCAGTTCTAAAACTTACTTAGTAGGTTTTGTACTTCTACTTGAGATTTTCTTGGAAAAAAGTTCTTCTTGAGACTTCGAGTGCGCTTCCATGCACTTAATAATCCGATAACTGCAGAAAATCAGATTTTGTCAGTAATCCGATCAACATGTTTACATGCACTTGATGCACTCAGATGGGGAAACTCCGGGTCTACAGGAGTCAGACAGTGATCAGATTTCTACTTTGCAACCAGCCAATAAACTCATAGAAAAATACGAGGTGCAAACATAACGTAAAACTCAAAGTTCATGCCACTGTTTTTTTTTTTTTAAATATCGCACCACTTTACTTGAAAATATGAACATACATCATCTAGAAGATGAAAAATATTCAAATCCATTATTTCGTGTTTGGTTTCAGCACAAGTCCAACAGTGTTTTATTGCGTCATGTGACATCCATCGTCTGATCTCGCACATGCGCAGACCGAAAGAAATCAGAGTAAGAGTTCACATGCACTGAGAAATCTGATTGCTGAGCTAAAATCCAGCCTCTTTATCAGATTTCCTAATCAGATTTCTGGATCAGAGTATGGTGTTTACATGACCATTTAAACAATGGGGTAAGCACAGAAATCTGATTAAGATCGGATTATTGAGTGCATGTATTCGCACGCAGTATTATATCAATGCTTTTACTTGAGTATGAATGCAGGCTATTCTACTCACGTCTGCTTGCATTTGTCATCATTATTAGATGGTTTAGAGGGTTAAGATCATCTCATCCTGTGACTCAGAACAGGCCTATGTGAACCCATTCATACCTTACATGACACACAGGCTCCCCTGCATCCACTTACATCCCCAGCATGGTGTGTGGGGTGAGGGCACACGCACAAACAGCTGTGCCCAACCAAGCCCAGATGTGCCATTTGGTAATGTGCCCCACTGTTTGTTCAGAGACCGCCTGCTATTCATACCCCCAGTGTGAAAGCTATCTTGAGGCGGCCCACCACAAGCAGATAGAGTGCAAGGCGAGTCAGTAATTGAGAGAGAGAGAGAGAGAGAGAGAGAGAGAGAGAGAGAGAGAGAGAGAGAACGTGTGAAAGTGAGAGAGAAGAAAAGGGAAAAACAAGGAAATCTACCGCGCTTTGGTGGTGAAGATGATGCCGAGTCAGCCCCACAGAGCCACAGAGTGGAAACCGGAGAAGCCCACCACTCCCCTGCATCTGATTTATCATACGGACATGCTGCAGACACTCTGACTGCTCCCATATCATGCGCTACTGCTCCTGAGCAGCACATCAAACCCAGGGGAGCCTGGGAAAGAGACACAAGACGACCTCATTTCAGGCAGTTTCCATGCATCACGACATCGCCTCGCTGCGGCCGTGATCCCATCTCCACAGACGGCGAGATCCAGATCAGTGGAATACTGCCTTTCCATTTCCATCATGCATCCAAACGCATAACTGTTCTTTCATGCATTCAGAGGCTGCAGCGACTATTTTGAAGTTAAATGATCCGTAAGATGGAAAACTGAATTTTTTTTTTTTATTTAATAAGAGTTTGAGTGTATAAACATGGTTAAAGTCTCAAAACACACCATCCACTCCACAGTCCGTTTACTGAAATAAAGCTACAAAAACAGCCCAATTTGATTTTACCAACAAAAAAAAAATCTTTGGGAGCCCCCTAAGATTCCCCACCACCCATGGATCATTAAAAAAAAACTGGGCTGCCAAGTGGAGTAACCGTCTGGAGTAAGCGTTGGCCGTGTCATCAGGAGATCGTGAGTTCGATCCCTGGTGATGCTACAGCCGTCCGTAGCCGGGAGTCCGAGAAAGCACAATTGGCCTCACTCTCTCTGGGTGGGCAGCGTGGCCCCCCATCTCCCCCCATCACTTAACGCGATACTCGTCAGTGCAGGCGCCTGTTAGCTGACGTAGCAGATCTGGCGGTTGGCGCTTTCCTCCGAGCGCGTTCGGCTGTCCCGTGACGTTGAGTGAGCGGCAGGTCTCAGAGGAAGCCTGTGCTGCCTTCACCTTCCTAGCACTGGTCATATCGTGTGACTGGGGCAGTCGTAGGTAGCGGATGGAATTGGAAACGACTAAATCAGGTAAAAAAACAAAAAAAAAAAAAAAAAACAACAACATACAGAGATAAAAGGAAGTGATCAAGGTCAAATGAACTGTGTGACCTTTTTCTACCTTAAATAAATAAAACAAACTGACAAAGATCAGCACAAATGCTCAGTGGCAGCTATAACCATGGCTTTGTTCGTCAAACAGGCCAGTCACGATCATCTTCAGGTGATAATTAATTACCATATAAATTACTGTGATTAACAATTTCGTTATCAAAGTACAAGCCTAAAGTGGTCAAATTGGCTGTGCAGCTATCTTCCATCCTAGCTGTCGATACTCAGTAGCTCCCAAGTGATGACCGCCCCACTCAAGCTCAAATAAACATTACTCACCACTGCCCTCTAAAGGTGTTATACCCACATATCTGTCTGGGCTGCAGGAGGTGCTCAAGCCTAACCCAGCAGTCATCGGTCAGAACCCTGAACGGATAACCAGACCATTATAGTACATCACACATACATTCACACCCAGGGGCAATTTAGCATCTTCCATTCGCCTTGAGTGCTTTGGACTGTGGGTAGAAACCAAAGCACCCAGAGGAAGAAACCTACGGCGATACGGGGAGAACACGCAAACTCCACAAAGGACCCTGGACACCCAGCCATGAAGTCAAACCCAGGTCCTCTTTGCTGTGAGGCGACAGGGCTGCCCGCTGCGCCAGTGTTATAAACAAGTCGGCAAAGAAATAAACATCATTCACTGATACCCTCGTAATAGACATCGGATAAACAGGCATTACTCACTGCTGCCCTCTAAAGACGTTACATTATCAAGTCAGAACCCAAATGTTTAAGTACCATTTCTCCTTTTTTTTTTATTTACATGCATTTGCTTCCACCCAATGATGGAAACGCACCCAGTTAACATGCTGTGTTATTGCAACGTAAATAAATGATTGTGAAAGCGAAAAACTGTTGAAAATAATTGTGGTTTGCCAAAATAATGGTGACAGGCCAACATGTAAACAAGGCATTGTCCCAGTGTTTCTCTTTCGGCTTGTCCCAAAGTTCACACTTGCGGTTTTGCTTGCTTGTATACGCGTCCGTCTGCTTTCCAGTAAGAGTTTAAGTGTGTTCCGTTTCTCTAATGTGCAAAAACACAGCGTGCATGACCGCACCTAACTCACACTTCCCCGAAGTCTGCTTTGAAGCGGCATTAGGCTGACCGTACGTCCCACAGTTCGACGCATTGGTGACATTTTAACACGCCATTTCAGAAAATGTTCAAACTGGGAGGCTGTCGACCACAGCATGTCCCACATAGATCCCATCCATTCTCCCAGACTTGGGGCCTTAAAGAAAACTTTGGAAATACGTCACATTAGTGTACCCTTAAGGGGCAGTCTGTGCTGGAGGTTAGGGAACCAGCCTTGTGACCAGAAGGTCGCCGGTTTGATCCCCTGAGCTGACAGGACGTGACTGAAGTGCCCTTGAACAAGACCTCTAACCCCCAACCGTACCCCAGGCGCCATGGATTGGACTGCCCACCGATTCAGGCAAGTATGCTCACTGCCCCCTTGTGTGTGTTCACTAATGTGTATGTGGTGTTTCATTGTATGGAAGGGTTAGATTGCAGAGGCGAAATTTCCCTGTTGTGGGACTAATAAGGGTCTCTTAATCTAATCTTAAGCAAACCCACAAACCCACAAGGCCTTAGCTACATTACGCCAGCTCCTCTAGGGTATTTACCAGCATACAAGCAGGGCTGGACGATTTCAGTGAAATATCTAATTGCGGTTTTTCTGTCCAATATTGCGATTATGATTTAAACTGTGAATGTTTTCTATAAACTGATGTCTGAGCCTCTTTAAACTAAGAAGACCAGCGTCTACGTTTCTGTCTTGAGGCTTGAGCTCTTAACACGGAGCACCAGCCTCCCGGTTACTTGTGGTTGTGATGTCACAGCACACGGTTGTTTGGCTGCTTCTGATTCGCCAAATTCATCTAAAAGCAGTTCCCGAGCTTCGTGTGATGAGGTTACATTTCCCTACTTAAACCTCCCAACGTATCAACATTCACACCTAAAGCGACGGTTCTTTAAAGGTTCTATATGGAACTATGAACCCTTTGGCCTGATTAAATGTTTTGTTGCATTGTGAAACGGTTCTTCTGATTGTGTTCTATATGGTTCTATATAGGACCCAAAAGAGTTCTGCTAGTGTTAGTAGCTTGATACCAATACAACAGAACCCTTTTCAAAAAGGTTCTATGTAGAACCATCTACAACACATTCTCCAACAGTTTGAAGAACCGTTTCACGATATGAGGAACCATTTAAACATGTAAAGTGTTCTTTGAGGTGTATGTGGTTCTATATAGAACCATTTTCTTTACTGAAGAACCATTTAAAGAGTGCAGCTGAAAATAGACGATAAGACTATGATATTACTTCATGCCCTATCATACAGTAGAAAACTCCATCCATCCATCCATTTTCTAAGCCGCTTCTCCGTCAGGGTCGCGGGGGGATGCTGGAGCCCATCCCAGCGGTCTTTGGGCGGAAGGCAGGATACACCCTGGACAGGTCGCCAGTCCATCGCAGGGCAGACAGACAGACACAGATCTGTCAGTTAATAGTAACCAAGCCTACCTTCACATTACCAGCTTAAAGTTGCACAGATCTGATGTTTTCAGGGCTGCGTGGACATAAAATCTGAGCTGAGCCACTTTCATGTGAGGTCCTAGATCGGATACGTATCCGATTCGTGGCCGTGACCTTAACGTGACGCTCAGATCGGAATTCATGTGCTTCATTCCCGCTGCGCCGTCATTCAGCGTTACCACGGCAACAGCGCCGAACAGCCGTTAAAGCCTGTAAACGGTGGAAAAGCAGCTCGTCTCACCTTTTCCTCCTTCGTCTGGCTCTAATAACGAAGCTGAGAGCTGATCAGAGTTAATGATCTTCTCAGCGAAGCTCGTTCTGCTCGTTAGTTTGTGCCGATGATGCAGTGATTCAGTCACGTGACGTCACTGAGTAGGAGGAACTCATGAGGGTCAGTTCAGGCCGGTTCATCACATTAATGACCGAGTGTGAACCGTCGATCCAGAGAGATCGGATTTGAGCAACGTAATGTGAGTAATGTGAACGCAGCTAAACTTTCGCCAAACGTTAAATGTGAGAATAAACAACCGTGTCATGGGTTTAAAACGTCTGACTGCAGTAATGTGTGGGTGATATGTATAATGATTAAAGTACAGCAGACGGTCGTCTTCATTCTCGTCGTAGTGACGTCTCTGGGCCTTTTGTTTTCGTTATTAAACAGAGACACTACACAGGGCAGCAAATCAGAATGCTAGCGGACATTTCCATACGTCTCGAATGTCTTAAACAAGCAGCAACAAACAAAAAAAGTTCAAGGGATAAAATGTGGCTAGAAAACGGTCAGATATTCTTATTCTCCGGGGTATATTTTGGGTCGTCCATGCACCGATACTAAAATATGACTGAGCGCTGTAACAGAGCTGTAGCTTATGACGATAAACAAAATTCATATTGATAAATGTCAAATCATTATTTCTTTAAAGTTTGAAGGCTGATTTTTGGTCCTGGGTGGTTTAAAGCGCTATTTTAAACTGTCCTTTATGGTCAGAACATGACAAACACTCACCAACCAGTGGAACATTTCACATATCTGTCATGGACAGTGGGAGAAAGTGTCTGGTGAGCTGTTTATCAGCTGGAAAAGCACGGCTGCAGTTTTTGTAATAGTCATGATTTAAGAAAGAAAAGATTATTTTTAGCTGTCTGCTAGCCTGGAAAGCTAGTGTTCCCCCGCTCTCCAAAGCCTCACAGCTTCCTCAGTTTACTGTCATTTAAATCAGGGCTGTAATCGCATGAACCCACTTCTTTCTTTTACTTTTATTGCTTGGGAATGTAACGACACTAAAATATGACTGAGCGCTGTAACAGAGCTGTAGCTGAGACGTGATTTAACGCTGCTAAAGCTGTTAGGATGTACGGAAAGAGGGGAGTTCCCTGTGGACAGCACAGCTACACCACTGATCGCCGGTCGCTCCACTCACACAGGGAACACAGAACTCCACGTTTCAGACGTTGCTATAGGATATTTGGTGATTCATTTCACTCACTGGCCCCTCCCTCTCTAATCATGTTGAGATACTTGGAAGTGCGCCCTCTCCTGGCGAAGGCAGAGTCGTGTCGCTTTCCCGGCCCCCAGGGCTGTCGCCGAACGTAGGAGTGTGAGAATGGTCTATCATATCAAACATTTATCGAACCTTTCACGTCGCTCTGTCGAGGAAAAGTTATATCGTGATAATTATCGTTATCGTTTCATCGCCCAGCCTTAGTTGGACTGCAAAAGGAAATGATTATAGTCCTCAAGCAACAACAACGTTTAATTTTATTGTTCACAAACAACTTATTTCCAAGAAGCTTGAACAGAATCTCTTCACGGTCACGTCAGTCACACAATCGCTTAACAAACAATCATTAGAAAAAGCAAAACTACACAAAGTCCTGTCATCCTTATGTTCACACAGGAGGCATGATGGCCAGACCAGATGGGTAAAGAACTTATGCACATGTAGATCTTTAATGACACCTGGTGGCCATACAGAAAAGTGCTGATGGAGTTTTTAAACACTGTGTCCACTCACTGTCCACTCTATTAGAAAACTCCTACCTTGTCGGTCCACCTTGTAGATGTAAGGTCAGAGACGACAGCTCATCTGCTGCTGCACGGTTTGTGTCGGTCATCCTCTAGTCCTTCATCAGTGGTCACAGGACGCCGCCCACAGGACGCTGTCAGCTGGATATTTTTGGTTGGGGGGCTATTCTCAGTCCAGCAGCGACGCTGAGGTGTTTAAAAACTCCAGCAGTGCTGCGTCTGATCCACTCGTACCAGTGCAACACACACTAACACACTACCACCACCACGTCAGTGTTACTGCAGTGCTGAGAATGACCCACCACCCAAATAGTACCTGCTCTGTGAGGGTCCATGGGGGTCCTGACCACTGAAGAACAGGGTAACAGAGTATCAGAGAAACAGATGGACTACAGTCTGTAACTGTAGAACTACAGAGTGCAGCTATACAGTAAGTGGAGCTGATAAAGTGGACAGTGAGTGTAGAAACAGGGAGGTGGTCAGACTGCTGTTAAGACCAAGCCTACTTCAATATAGGTGCAACAGATTTCCTTTCTAGGAGCAAGACTGGGGCGAGTGACCACGCTTTTAAATGGGCCTGTTTAACAGGTACTTCATTTGCATTAGTAAAAGAGGAAAACGTTCAGGATAGACTTTCCTTCCCATAAAAATAACTGAACAGAAAAGAGAAGCAACAACAGGTAAAGCAAACATTTTCACAGGTAGTTATACATAAAGCAGAAATAGTGGCATAAGCAGCTGCTGGCCCATGTAACCCAATGAGGAACAGCGTACTGCTGCAGTCTTTAATCAAACGTAGGTTCTATGAGAGCACCGGTCCTCATGACGGCTCAATTTTGAGTGTTTTTCTTTAAAGTGAGCTGTTGACCTATTTCACACAGTCAAACCCGGCAGGGAAAGAGACGAGGACATGCAATCAGACAGTGGCTGTTCACATTTAAAGCACACAAACCTCAACACACAGTAACAGCAAAACACCCTTGACCTGTAACAGAGAGCGGGTAGTGAGCCAAAGCAGTTTCATACCACGCGCAACACTCTGCGAAAGTCAAGGACCGCCCTTTTATCCATTTCACTTCCAGCAAAAACAGCCATTAAGTACAAGTTATTCATTTTTCAGGAGATATTCCTGTGAATAAAGAAATAAGAATGCACTTGCAGAGGGAGGGGCGAAGTCAAAGGACAAGAATGGGTCTGAAAGGATGTGTAGCTGTCAAGAAGCCAGTACGGAGAAAAGAAAGACACACACACAAAAAATAAATCTGCAAATCAAGCAAACCCTCTCAGAACAATGGAGTGGCCACCAGAGTCCAGACCTCAACGCTGTTTGTGTTGGCGATTACTCGGATCATGAGAAAATCAGAATGCAACCAACTTCTAAGACTGAACTTTGGAGGTGTGGAAAAACCTGGAAATATATCGCCCGCTGTGGGAAGAAAGCCTTGTATCTCTGTTTTTGTCGTTTTTCAGTTTTTGACATAATTTTAAAAGGATTGCCGGCCTTTACACTGTGTAGTAATTCAATGACGAACGGAGCAAAAGAAACGGCCCAAAATGACTTGGAAAAAATTCCGGTTCCATTGACTTGCATTAAAAGTGAAGTAGGTTTTTCCTTCTCCTGTAAACACCATTTTTGAGACACAAGGTGCCCCCCCCCCTCCCCCCTCCCCCCTCCCCCCTCCCCCCTCCCAACAACAGTGATATATAAAATAAGTCATTTTAACGAATAACTGAAAATAGCTGGAAATTAAATAAATGAAGTTATTCGCACAATCCTGCATATTTTACTTTTCCAATGCAAAACTCAGCAAATTAGTGCTATTTAGAGATTTTTTTTTTCTCCCTTTTAAATACAGAGAAAAAGGTGGAACCAGGATGTTTCACGCTGCAAATGTGAAAATAGGTTAAAAAAAAATTGCAGTCATGTTAACAGAGTTAATAAATCAATAATAACTAACAGTTTTAGGCAGAACACCTGTGTGAGGTGAAGCCAACTTTCTTTTTTTTTTCCTATTTTACCTGCAAACTTGCTGCATGTTAAAAATTTGCATATTTGTGGGAAAAAGCCCTTCTTGCGTTGGGATGTTTTGGCAGCTTACAGCATCGAATACCCTTCACTCTGCAAACACAGATACATTTCCTACATACAGTGTCCTTGAGCAAGACACCTAACTTAATTAATTTCCTTAGAAATGTAAACAACCTCCCTTTGAATGTCCTCACTGAGCAACTCTGACCTTACTAAGCTAAGTTATTTTTACATTTACTCATTTTCATTTCATCACTGCCCCCTTGCAGTTTTGGCTTTTTATAGAAGACCTGAAAGTGCAAAGGCCTGTTTAAGAAGTGACTACGTTGAAAGTGCAGCGATGGTCCCCGAGCACAGAGACGCCTCCAGCAGGTGCAGAGAGGGGCGGAGATCTGCGTCGTCCCTGTGCTCCTCAGGCCACAGGGGGGCTGTCTGTTACTTGAGTGTCCTCTTCTGCCAAGAGTCCCTCGGATTCACTGCCATCTTCAAAGTGGAAAAATCGAAGAGCGCTGAGGAGAAATAACACGTCAAGGTGAGTCAGCAGGCAGGCGCACACACACACACACACACACACACACACACACACACACACACACACACACACATATATATGCAGAAAGAGGAAATGGGAACCAAGAGTTGGCAGTTAAATAAAAACATTAGTTTCGTGTCTCAGGGGAAGTTTTTACATGTCAATACAAGGGGTGCTTGTCTGGTTCCAGAATGAAGCTCACGCTTGTTTTTCTAGGCTTGCTGTTGAGTGGTAGAGGTAGATAAAGGTAGAGGTGATCATTCAGAAGAGCCCCAACCTTATCTTACTCTCTACTGGACGCCGGTCCAGTACAGAACTGTTTGTTTAGACTTTGACACAAATGGAAAAAGCAGACCAGTCGCATCAATTTTACAGCTTTCAGAGCTGCTCCTTCTGTTCTCACCTGCTGTCTAAACTCTCCAGGATCTGTGTGACCAAAAAAAAAAAAAAAGAAAAACGAAACTAGACCATCTTAACTTCACAGCCAAACAAGGTTCAGCTCCTCTTTCTCGTGAGAGGAGTTCAGTTCCTTTTTCATACTCGAATTAGTGCGCACCTGACCTGCACCGCAGCTCACACAGCCCTGACACTGGACGTTTGCCTCACTTTTTGAGAGGGAGTGTGTTGTTATCGTGAAATAACGTAGATCATCTCAGCCGTGATGTTATTGGTGATAACTCCCTCCTCGAATGCTCTACTGCTTTAATACAGCAGTTAAATAAATACAGTAAGAAATGAATAAACTGGCCGTGAACGCGGCTTTAATATGTTTTAATGTTCAGCTCCTTCCTCCTAATTAGAGCTCCTTAACGAGCAGCTCGTTGCTACGTTGCTACGTCACTCGCCGCTCAGCCGGCAGTTCGTTCTCCAGCTCCTTACACTAAATTCCCAAACTGTCGTCACAACTGAGCAGCTTTTCAGTCGGCAGCTGTGACAGAAGAACAGCTGAACAACCTGGAATCAGCCAGAAATGAACCCAACACCATTCGCCAGACGTGTCTGATCTTCAGAGTCGGACCAAATCAGACTGAGCCGTAAAACTGACCCAATATCAGGTTCAGCTCAGTTTGGTCAGTTTCTCCAGATCAGTATTAATGTTGTTTTGTTCCAGCCGGTCTGTAAAGCTTCTTACAGCCCGTTTAGTTTGGCGAATGGTGTTGGGTTCATTTCTGGCTGATTCCAGGTTGTTCAGCTGTTCTTCTGTCACAGCTGCCGACTGAAAAGCTGCTCAGTGGTGACGACAGTTTGGGAATTTAGTGTCGTCTCGTCTTCAGAGTCGGACCAAATCGGCTGTCGATCAGATGTGATCTTAACAGTGTCCGTTTTCTGTTTGTGGCAAAGTGAGAAGTAAAAACGTTCAGATGGCTCGAGCGTCTCCTACAGCTGTCAGAGTTGTTGCTTAGCAACGGCGTTTCAGCGGAGTGATACAGTGTTTGTGAAAAATCTGTGATGCTCTGGTGAAATAACAGCACAGTTAGACGCCTCTCGACCAATCAGCTCACGTGGCTGGAACTCGCTGTTGTCTGAGCTTTCTCAGAGTAAAAAAAAAATTTTATGAAGGAAAAAAGAAAAAAAAACTGAGAAATGCAAATTAGCTAGTACAGAGGTTTATTCTGCACCATATGGAAAACTGTAAAATGTGAACAGGTGAGTAAAGCAGGCACTTGTTTCTCACCATAGCAGACTCATTGGAATGAGGCAGAGTCCAGCAGCGAGGAGGAAGACAAAGCCGGGGAACCAGGTCACCGTGATGCTGTAGACATTGTTGAACGCTGCACTCCCTAAATTAGTGAACAGGCTATCAACGAAGGCCACGCAGGCGAAGAGCGCACCTGAAACAGGCAGAGACAAATAAATGTTAACCAGACATCGGCTTTGCCTTCAAACCCCCAAATCACTCCCAGCCTTGAAAACCATGTGCTCTGCATATTTTTTTTGTTTTTCCTGCTGCAAAAACTGGACCAAAGCAAAAAGGCCTTGAAAAGTAGCTGAGGAGTTTTATTTTTTTTAGATTAGAAAAATATGCAGACGTGTAGAAAATTGACAGCACTCAATTTGGGATGGGATAGGATGCACCTATGAAATATATAACTATACGAACAATATACACAATTATAGAACTATCTATGAATGATATATACATACACACACACACACACACACACACACACACACACACACACACACACAATACTATAAATACAATACATGCAGCATGTTATGCAGTGTTGGGAGTAAGCAGCTAACACAGGGAACAGTCTGTTGCATGGAAATGTTTGGGATAATAAATAATAATAAATTTTGGGTGCAACATGCAGGTGTGAGTACTAGTGGAGTGGTGTGGAGCTCAGCAGGGCGATGGCGGAGGGAAAGAAGCTGGACCTGAGCCGGCTGGTTCTGTCTGAATGCTTCTGCATCTCCTCCCCGACGGGAGGAGGTTAAACAGTGTGTGGATGGGGTGGGAGGAGTTCTCCTTTGTTCTACGTAGAATCATCTTCAAAAATGTTCTATACAGAACCATTAACACGTTCTCCATCAACCCAAAGAGCCATGTCACATATACGTGTGTGTGTGTATATATAATAAAAATAAATAAATAAAAAGCATGCAAATGGTTCTTCGAGTGTTCATGGTTCCATCTAGAACCACTGTCTTTACTGAAGAACCCCTGAAGAATGTGCGATTGGAAATCACTGGATTATCCCGTCAATTTGCTGCCAAATAAAACAAAAACAAAGCAACAACTGCGCGGCTTTAAACGTAAAAAGGTAAGTGGGGCTCAAGATTTAACAGCTCGGCACAGTCGAGTGGACGTGGTCTCTTGGGCGCAGCAGCATGTGAAGCAGCAGAACTAAGAGGAGAGCCCTCATGGGACAGACGCTTGGCTGAGTAAGAGCTTTTCGGTTTTGGCACAGCAGCTCGACTTTACCCTGCTCGGACTTTGAGACCACCTTTGACAACATGGAGCGCAAGACCGGGAAAGGCATGATGGCCAGGAGCATAGGGATCCTCACTGTAGAGAAAAAGAACAAACAAACATGAGCTGACGTGTGTCAGACGAGCACAGATCCCCAACACACTCAGCAGCTATAGACTCAAATTTCCTCCTAAGACCAATTTAATCATGTTATGATACTCGGACTATAATGCGAAGGTCTTAATATCTACCTTTGTTTGATGAAGCAATTCTAGCCAATAAGCAATGAGCAGAGCAATGAGGAGATAAGGCTAACTTCACGACTGACAGTAAATATTGTTTCTTGCGGTAACTAAACACAAACCCCCATCATAAAAAAATAAGCCTTAACTGTAAATCAAACAAGGCGCTCTCGGTTCATGCGGTACGAGAGAGGCACACATTGCACCGCCAGGGAGAATCACTTGACCCTTATTAGCAATTTCATTTGCACAAATCCTGATTGGGTGAATGTCACAATTACTCAAATCCTGTAACTTCCGGAGTTCTTCAACTTGTTCCAGCAACATTTCTGAGGACGTCCTTGACTACTGTAATAGTCAGATAAGTGATACTTTTTTGATCCCACAAACGGGGAAATTCCATCTCCGCATTTAACCCATCCATGAAGTGAAAAACCACATACACACTAGGGGGCAGTGAGCACACTTGCCCGGAACGGTGGGCAGCCCTATCCACGGCGCCTGGGGAGCAGTTGGGGGTTAGGTGTCTTGCTCAAGGACACCTCAGTCATGGACTGTCAGCCCTGGGGATTGAACCGGCAACCTTCCGGTCACAGGGCCAGCTCCCTAACCTCCAGCCCAGGACTGCCCCAGTCAGTACTGCTCTCAGCGGTGATGCACGATTGAACACAAGAAGTGTTCACAACGGGAATAACACAGACCTGTATTTTGTCCGTTTCTGATTTTAGGATTAGTTGTGAGCTCAACTGATGAAGAGGAACCCCCAAAAAGGAGGAACTGAGGTAGAAAAGCTTTCAAACACCTGGTTACACAGGGTTGAAAAGGGGGTTTTAAAGACAAATCAATAGGAAACTGGACTGCAGACTTGGCGTAAATACAAATGAGGGCTGAATGTTTTCTGAACACTAAAGCAGCTACTACATGCTATGAAATACGCCACAGTATAACATAAAACAACTTACTGCAACTAATTTCACACCCTACTTTCAGGAGGAGAACTTGTGTCCTTTGAGTGATGATAAGATATAAGTAAATCAATCCAGTCTCCATGATACTGTTGGAACAGCGCTAAACAATCATTTCCATGAAATAACAGGGAGGGTTTAGTCTGGTTCTGACAAATTCATGCCAGATTTGATAAGGAAATCACAAATGCCAAATTGGGACCACCTGCATGGACTACCAAGGTTCTGCAAGGTGTTTATCAATGCATGTAAATATATATTATATATAAAATGATAGTTTTTCCAAGTACTGAAAATTCAAACTCTGCTTAAAGCACTACAATATAGTCAATGACTTCACATCCTTCGAACAACTGGGGAACACATTTATTATTCCTAGGTCACTTTTATCCTAGATCCACTCAGACCAGCGCAACACACACTAACACACCACCACCATGTGTTACTGCAGTGCTGAGAATGACCCACCACCCAAATAGGACCTGCTCTGTGAGGGTCCATGGGGGTCCTGACCACTGTCCTGGGTCTAATATCTACTATTTACTGTGTCTAATAGCCTCTTGACTTGACTTGACTCTTTGTGCAAGGCAGTCTATCGTTTAAGTGGCTTAACTTCTTAAAGGAGGGGCTTAAATTAGAAGTAACAGCATCATTTTAAAGCACAGTGGCTTGAAAAGAAGACAAGTCTGTATGAGAATCTGCTGATACCTTTGAGGTTTGATATCCGTATCAGAATCAGAAAAGAAAAGGCAGTATCATGCCATTTCTACTCTACTCACCAAGAAACATCATCAGTGTGGTTCTGGCGAAGGCCATCACAGTCATGCCTATGAAGACGGACAGCATCCCGATGAAGATGATGGCCAGGTCAGGCAGGCAGCGCGACAGTACGTACACGCCAATGAAGCTGGTGATGAACATGACCATGGAGAGAGCCGAGCTATAGCCGATGAGGATCTCGCTCCAACAAAGCGGCTCGTTAAGCTCATAAAGCGTAACCACAGTTAGGCCACCGAAGTTGGCGAAGCTGAAGGAGCAGAAGATGACTATGAGAAGCACCAAGAGACCGTTCCTTCTCCTGCTGCCCTGGGCAAAGAGGTTATAGATCCCAAACGTAAGCTTGTTCATCTCTCCGCCACTAGTACTGCTGTCCACTGTTCTTTCAACCACCCTGCTTTCCTCCAGAAGGAAGACTGCATACAGCAGGTTGACCAAATGGCACACGGCAGCGGTGAAAAAGGGCCAGTTAAACCCGGCCACCCTCAAGAAGTAGCCAGTGCAGACCAAAGCCACTCCGGAGACCAGCCCAAATACCATGTCCAGACCAGCGATGCGCAGGGTCTTCTGCTTGCCGTCCTCGCACAGGTCGACCACATAGGAGAAGCAGCCACCCAGCATGGTGCCTATGCCCCCAAACAGGGCGCTCACAAAGGAGGCTGCGATGAGCAGGTAGAGGTTGAGCTCGAAGATGGATATGGCAAGGAAGGACAGGCAGTACACCAGAGAGCCAATGAGGGGGAGGATGATGGTGATCTTGCGGCCCCGCTGGTCACTGTAGGCCACCAGGATGAGGGTCACTAGGAGACTCGGGATCAAAGAGAAGAGCTCCGAATACATGGAGAACAGTGAAGCGGCTTTCTGCACCTCCTGGGAAAATACAAGAAACCTGGTCTGAACAACACGTACCAGTCTAGGCAGCGCTGCCCAAAGTCCGGCCCAAGGGCACAAATGCGCCCCCCAGACAAATTTTCATCAGCCTCCAGCTTCTGTTTTACTGTGTATTTTAAGCGGCCCTCCCGCCAGCCAGTATGTTGCAGTTCTTCCTTTGACCTGATGGTGGCAGCTGACCTGACCTGCAGTTTCATTTACTGAACTACATTTAGGCCCATTTATTCTTTTTACCCCTACCCCTCATTTTCAAGTGTCACCCTCACCTTTCTGAACTGAGTTACAGGGCAGTGGTTGAAATCTCGCCCTCTGAAATGAGACCCTGGAATAAACAGAGCATCACTTCATTAACAGCTACTAGCGCCGCTCTGTAGACGACCCTGCTGGTCTGCAGGGACAGCAGAGGAGGGGAAAGTTCAGCTCCTCACTGCTGGGCTTTAGTTACATTTAGGGATCATACGCCTTCAAAGAGGGGGGCAATTATTTATTATCACCCCCCCTAATTCTTCAGTGATGTGAAGCTGAAGTCGGATATTCTCCAGATTCTTGAGAATTTTCCCGTTCCACCTTAAATGGAGCAGCAGTTACATTCTGGTGCCTCATGCGTCAGAACTGTCGTCTCTGACTTTACATCTACAAGGTGGACCGACCAGGTAGGAGTGTCTAATAGAGTGGACAGTGAGTGGACACAGTGTTTAAAAACTCCAGCAGCACTGCTGTGTCTGATCCACTTGTACCAGCACAACACACACTAACACACCACCACCACGTCAGTGTTACTGCAGTGCTGAGAATGACCCACCACCCAAATATTACCTGCTCTGTGAGGGTCCATGGGGGTCCTGACCACTGAAGAACAGGGTAACAGAGTATCAGAGAAACAGATGGACTACAGTCTGTAACTGTAGAACTACAGAGTGCAGCTATACAGTAAGTGGAGCTGATAAAGTGGACAGTGAGGTGGTCATGTTATGTCTGATGTGTGTATGCCTGACACAAGAACGTGTGAGGCTATGACGCTGTATACAACTGGGGGAAAGGTGAGGGGATAAAACTCACTTCTTGGTGGCTTGAATGATTACTGCTGTTCGTGCTACATCTGGAAGAAGTGTTCATTGCTGGGTAAGAGGTGTTGGTAATGTCCTTCCACAGTCGGCGGTACACATACTGCTGTACCAGAGGATACCCCAAAAAACTGGCAAAGGCGTACGCGGCAAACACCGGCTCCACAAAATAGAACTTCTTCATTCCGGCTCACGCAGACTCTGTAGATAAACAAAATATAGAAGCATCACAACTCTCTTAAGCCTCTACTGCAGGCGTTAGGAAAGCAATTTAAAATACATATTCCACTCACTTTTCTTGCAGAAAATGGACCTGATTATTAAATATCAAAACTTTATTTATTTACTTATTATATTTTTAAATAATGTGTGCAGGGATGGGTGGCACAGTGGCGTGGTGGGTAGCGCTGTTGCCTCACAGTAAGAAGGGCCTGGGTTCGATTCCCCGACCGGGTGACCAGCGTACTTTCTGTGTGGAGTTTGCATGTTCTCCCCGTGTTTGTCTGGGTTTCCTCCGGGTTCTCAACTGGACATGGTAAATTGACACTAGGTGTGAGTGAACCTGTCTGTCTGTCTGTCTGTCTGTCTGTCTGTCTGTCTGTCTGTCTGCCCTGCGATGGACTGGCGACCTGTCCAGGGTGTATCCTGCCTTCCGCTCAATGACCGCTGGGATCCAGCACGAACCAGAAGGAGAAGTGGTTTAGAAAAAGTGTGTGTATGTTTGGGGTGTGCTGCCTTGAGGCAACACAGTGTGACAATGGGAATAAATGACACAGAGCCTTGTGTTTCCCCCTATAGTGGCTTGCGGCTGGTCAAATCCATTACACTGTCGCACACTGTTGCTTCTAGGCAACAAACATACTTCTGCAAATTCTCATAACAAAAAAATTGATACTGGAAAGAAAAAATTTTTAATTTATACGGCGTTAAAGTCTCCTCCTATTACCAAAGGTGAATTTGAAAAGTCATGAAAAGTCATTTAAATAGGTCATGATAAAATACTGGTGTAACGGGGAGCGAGGAGGCGGACGCACACGCTGAGATAAGTGAGATTTATTATGGGCAAATCCAGGGTCATAGTCAAGACGGTCCAGAGTCAAAGAGCCAATACGGACAGATCGGGATTCAGACATGACAAACTGTAAACAGACTCAAGCAAACAAACATAGACCAATACATTCATACAAAGACTGGCAAACACAGGACTTAAATACACGGGACAATGAGGGACAAGTGAACACAATCAAGGGCGGAGTAACAAAACCAAAACAAACGCACGTGGAGTGGGAGGAGCCAATCGTGACAGTACCCCCCCTCCCCCCAAAGGCACGCACACCGGGGCGTGCCCAACAGAACAAAAAGAAAACAGACGGGAAGCAAAACCCAAAAACAAAGACAGAACCAAACTAAACAAGGACAGGCACAGACACAGAGGCCAGAGCAGAGGCAGAAACGGGCACGGAGGCAGAAACGGGCAACAGGAACAGACACAGATGGAGACACACCAGACACAGGAACAGACGAAACAAAACGAGGACGAAAAACGGAGGGAGGACGAGGAGGCACAACACAAAACGACGCCGAACGAGAGACAACCGGAGACACAGGACGAGGGAAACAAGAACGAATGACAGACCACGCAAAAGACAGGGGAACAGGAACCAAGACAGACACAGGAACGGAAACGGGTACAGAACCAGAAACAGGGGGGCAGGCGGGCCTGCTACGACGTCCACCAGGACTGGCGGCGGGTCCGGAGGCGCGACGACTGGTGGCGGGTCCGGAGGCGCAGGCTTGCCGCGGGATGCGGCCACAGGATCAGGAGATGACCTGGCTGCTCCCAAGGCTCACTCGAACAATTGGCAGCTCGCAGTGGCGCTTGAAAGCCGCCTTTGTGCAAGGAGGACCAGGAGGAGCACTGCCAGAGCCCTGCAGAATGACCTCCAGCAGGCCACAAATGTGCATGTGTCTGCACAAACGGTTAGAAACCGACTCCATGAGGATGGTACGAGGGCCCGACGTCCACAGATGGGGGTTGTGCTCACAGCCCAACACCGTGCAGGACGCTTGGCATTTGCCAGAGAACACCAGGATTGGCAGATTCGCCACTGGCGCCCTGCGATCTTCACAGATGAAAGCAGGTTCACACTGAGCACATGTGACAGACGTGACAGAGTCTGGAGACGCCGTGGAGAGCGATCTGCTGCCTGCAACATCCTTCAGCATGACCAGTTGGGCAGTGGGTCAGTAATGGTGTGGGGTGGCATTTCTTTGGAGGGCCGCACAGCCCCTCCATGTGCTCGCCAGAGGTAGCCTGACTGCCATTAGGTACCGAGATGAGATCCTCAGACCCCTTGTGAGACCATATGCTGGTGCGGTTGGCCCTGGGATCCTCCTAATGCAGGACAATGCTAGACCTCATGTGGCTGGAGTGTGTCAGCAGTTCCTGCCAGATGAAGGCATTGAAGCTCTGGACCGGCCCGCCCGTTCCCCAGACCTGAATCCGATTGAGCACATCTGGGACATCATGTCTCGCTCCATCCACCAACGCCATGTTGCACCACAGACCGTCCAGGAGTTGGCGGATGCTTTAGTCCAGGTCTGGGAGGAGATCCCTCAGGAAACCATCCGCCACCTCATCAGGAGCTGCCCAGGCGTTGTAGGGAGGTCATACAGGCACGTGGAGGCCACACACAACACTGAGCCTCATTTTGACTTGTTTTAAGGACATCACATCAAAGTTGGATCAGCCTGTCGTGTGTTTTCCCACTTTAATTTTGTGTGTGTCTCCAAATCCAGGCCTCCACTGGTTAATCAATTTGATTTCCATTGATGATTTTTGTGATTTTGTTGTCAGCAGATTCAACTTTGTACAGAACAAAGTATTCAATGAGAATTTCATTCATTCAGATCTAGGATGTGTTATTTGAGTTTTCCCTTTATTTTTTTGAGCAGTGTATATTTACAATAGTGAAATCCTTGTTATTGATTGTGATTTGTATTATAATATAGCGTCCTTGTGTATCAGATATTGCTTTTTTGTGTATTAACTGAATATTTTGGCGTACCAAGGTAGCAACTCCTCTTTTTTTGGAATTAAATGAGGATGAATATATACGGTTGAAATATTTCCTTAATAGTTTCTTATGTTCAGTTTTTAAAAGATGAGTTTCCTGTAGGAGACAGATGTCTGCTTGTAACTTCTGAAGGTGGTTGATTATTTTAGTTCTCTTTATTGGTGCATGAATGCCTCTAACGTTCCAGCTCAATGCAATCTTTATAATCAACGAGCGTTTTTATAGGTGATCAATGATGTGCTGGTGACAGAGGTGAAACTTAAGGTAAAGCACCAGCAGGTCCCAAACAGCGTTTTATCAGGGCATAGACATAATCCTAAGAGGAACTCATATTTATAAACATTGTCAGATGAGTAGCAACTTTGTAAAGGTGAGAGAGCAAATAATTACAGGTAAGGCAGCTACGAAGACAAACACAAACAGACAGAAACAGACAGAAGAGCATCAGGATGTATACTACAGCAAAGAGAAGAAAAGCCTGACCCCTGGGTGACCAGTCATTCAGTTCGCGGTTTCTGAGGGACGTTTAGAACAGCCGTGGTGTAATTTCTGAGTCTCTATAGTTTCCCATCGAGATACAGTCTGTCGACTGAGACCGTCGCACGCATTCCCTTTTTCCTGTATTCTTTTCTAATCTGGAACAGGACTTTTCTTCTTTCTTGAATCTCCTTTGGAAATTGGTCACTAAGGCCAAATTTAGCGTTCCTGCTTTGAACAAGTTCCTTTTGTTTATATCGTTCAAATTTGGCGACGACACGGCAGTCGTGGGAACCAGCCCTGTGACCGGAAGGTCGCCGGTTCAAGCCCCTCGGCTGTCAGTCTGTGACTGAAGTGCCCTTGAGCAAGACACCTAACCCCCAACTGCTCCCCGGGCGCCGTGGATAGGGCTGCCCACCGCTCCGGGCAAGTGTGCTCACTGCCCCCTAGTGTGTGTGTTCACTAGTGTGTATGTGGTGTTTCACTGCACGGACGGGTTAAATGCAGAGGTCTAATTTCACAGAGACTAATGGTTCAGTATCCTACTCTATTCCACTCTACGATGGGTCGTGGATATGCGTGACATTTGCAGTGAACGCGGTTGATGGTATTCTCCGGTATCTTTATGTTCTCACACTTAAAGTTGTTTATAAAGATGTCCAGGTGTCTGTGGAGGAATCGCAGGTGCGAAGTTGCTTCTTTTCCAGTTTGTCAATTTGTAAAAGATCGTCGTCGATTAATAATTCCAGTTCCTCCAGTTCCTCCAGTTTTCTCTTGAAATGTTTTGCCGTGTTCCTCTGAAACAGATACGCTTCAGGAGACGCTCGTCTTGTTGTTGTTGTTGTTGTTGTTGTTGTTTGCTCTAGCAGCAGTGGGCCACCATGTTGAATCACACCCGTAGTCTTGAGAGATTGTCAGTGTGCGCATATGCCCCCTAGTCCCCACATGGCCCCTAGTCCCCTAGTACCCACATGGCCCCTAGTCCCTACATGGCCCCTAGTCCCCTCATGGCACTTAGACCCCTAGTCCCCACATGGCCCCTAGTCCCCACATGGCCCCTAGTCCCCACATGGCCCCTAGTCCCCACATGGCCCCTAGTCCCCACATGGCCCCTAGTCCCCACATGCCCCCTAGTCCCCACATGCCCCCTAGTCCCTGGGTTTAAATGTGGCCACTCAGAGACAGAACATGCTTTTTACTGACCTACTCAGTCTCTTCCATTCACTGTTCACCCTTCCGTCGAACTGTAAGGCGAGGGGAACGAGTCAGTCGCCCTGAGGCAGCGCTGTGAGCTGGAGGGTTAAGCAGACCATGACGAGCGTCACTACCAACTCGTTTAGCCAGGGGTCACTCAGATTACGAGAAAACCGTAAACAAATCAGGTTAAAAACTCCTAAATGGAAATATTACCCCGGCGAATAAACTGCGACTGCGTCCAGTGATCCCACTGACCGCCTCAGTGTCCGTCACATGCAGCTGCACACCTGTCTAACTAAACCATATCACCCCCTGAGAGGGACAGATGACCTTACCGTCGACACGGACAGGCGAATAGCCTCTGATTATGGTGCCCGCTGGTCGCTGGTCGCTGGCCGGCTGCGATGCTCCGGCTGTTTATGAAACCGCTGCGGTCTCTTATGGAGCTGCCGTGTTCCTGTTTTGGACCTGACGAAAGTTCTGATTGGACAGTTTGAGCCTTTCTCAGTGGCTTGTGGCGCCGTCAATCATTCAGTACGGTGGGGGGAGGCGGGGCTTAGCGTGAAAGCGCTCGCATCGCCGCTCCTGATTGGTCCAAACCAATGGTCCATGGTTACAAAACATGAAAGACGCTCAAGTTGTAATTTAATAATGATAATAATAATAGTAATAATAGAGACCCCCAAGGTAAAATATTCCTCCAGTAAAAGTAGAAGTTCCTCCCTTTAGACCTCAACTGGAGTAAAAGTACTAAAGTATTTTCCTTCAAATGTACTTAAGTATAAAGTAAAAGTACTAAAAGAGTAATTCTGGCTCTGATGTCCTGTTATCATTTTTATAACCAGACTGGCTTCATGAACTCATTTCAGGTGAAAGTCCTCCAGCGTCTCTCTTGGTAAACCAGTCTTTTAATAGGACGTCATTAATTAGTGACGCTGACGTCTATTAAAATGATCAGAAGCACAAAACACTGAAGGTAAACAGTTTCCATCAGGGAGAACCGAGTGGCTCTGAAATCACTTTTTACACACAAGCAAAGTTTCAGTTTCAGATTTATTTACAACTTAGTTCCAAGTTTAAGTTGAATAAAAACTGGCTTTAAACTCAGGATCACAGATGAGCTCCTTTACTATGTTGATCTGTAGGCGTCTGTTCATAAACATAAACCAGCCCAAACTCATTTACTATAAAATGAAATGGTGTTTGTAGAAATTCAGAAAAAAGCCGCGTCAGTCTCGACTGCATATGTGGACATATTTCTATATTGAGCTCTATTTACACAAAGTTAGGTTAGTTCATCATTTATGTTGAACAGACTCTCCCAAAGTTTTACGCTGCTGCGCTGACGTTGAACCGCGTGCTGCACTGGGTCGGTATGACCAACAGGTCAAAACCAGCTCTAAACAAAGTGACCGCTGGGCCCTGATTGGTGCTCTGGCTTTGCGCTTCTTTTGTTTTGACATGTGACGTTTTTATACACACAGAAACCAAAAGGAACGACAGATTTCTCAGAATGTAGGAGGAAAAAGTCGGATATTAGACTCTGAAATGTAGTGGAGTGAAAGGAAAAAGTCCAGAATGGAGAAACTTCAGTACAGATACACCAAAAATACTAAAGTACAGAAACCAATTACATTTACTCAGTTACTCAGTTACTGTCCACCCCTGATGATATTAATAACAATAATAATAATAAAAAAGAAATTAGTTTTTCAAGACTCACTATTTAAAATGTATTGCATTTACAATTTAACACTCCAATCATCATTTTGTGGAATAGTGCACCCCAGTGGTCTGGAAAGGAATGGCGTTTCAACACAGTCAAAGGAGGATGGCGAACAAGAGGAAACAGCACAGTGTGGCACAGCATTGAAGCTGGGCTGGAGGATGGAGAATAAGGCAATGGTGGTGGCTGGTGGAGAGGGTGCCTGGATAGAACCTGGTGGTGAGGACCTGCTGGCGGAGCAGCGTGCTGTCCTGGCAGAAATAGGGTGGAAATAATTGGCACATCATTGGATTCTGCTGTTATTTACGCTTAAGCACCCCAACTTTTTTGGAAATGGGGTTGTATCTCTGTTCAAAGTGTTTCTGGTTTTCCAAAATGAATTAAGACAAAGGGTAAAATTATACATTACATGGCAAAAAGTTTTCACTCCCCCATCCAAATCATTAAATTCAGGAGTTCCAGTCTCTTCCATGGCCACAGGTGTATAAAGCCGAGCCCCTAGGCCTGCAGACTGCTTCTACAGACATTAGTGAAAGAATGGGTCGCTCTCAGGAGCTCAGTGAATTCCAGCGTGGTGCCGTGATCGGACGCCACCTGTGCAGCAAGTCCAGTTGTGAAATTTCCTCACTACTAAATATTCCACAGTCCACTGTCAGTGGGATTATAACAAAGTGGAAGCGATTGGGAACGACAGCAACTCGGCCATGAAGTGGTCGGCCACGTAAAATGACAGAGCGGTCAGCGGATGCTGAGGGGCATAGTGCGCAGAGGTCACCAACTTTCTGCAGAGTCAATCACTACAGACCTCCAAACTTCATGTGGCCTTCAGATCAGCTCAAGAACAGCGTAGAGAGCTTCATGGAATGGGTTTCCATGGCCGAGCAGCTGCATACACTGGACTCTAGAGCGTCCAGTGGATGGGACGGCCCCTTCCTGCTCCAACATGACTGCGCACCAGTGCACAAAGCAGGTCCATAAAGACGTGGATGAGCCAGTTTGGTGTGGAAGAACTTGACTGGCCTGCACAGAGTCCTGACCTCAACCCCATAGAACACCTTTGGGATGAATTAGAGCAGAGACTGTGAGCCAGGCCTTCTCGTCCAACATCAGTGTCTGACCTCACAAATGTGCTTCTGGAAGAACGGTCAGAAATTCCCATAAACACTCCTAACCCTTGTGGAAAGCCTTCCCAGAAGAGTTGAAGCTGTTATAGCTGCAATGGGTGGGCCGACATCATGTTAAACCCTATGGAGTAAGAATGGGATGTTACTCAAGTTCATATGTGTGTGAAGCCAGACGAGCGAATACTTTTGGAAATATAGTGTAAACATTTTTGTAAATGATGGTGCCATTTGAGTTATCCAGATGAATGCATATGAAACAAAAGTGTAATTATATTAAATAATAATAATAATAAACACAGTGCCCGATTATCACCTGTGGTATTGTGATATTAATTGCTAGTGTGAAACAGTATCATGAGGGTGCTGCTAGGCTGTGTGCTCGTGCTGGTTGTGGTGGTGCAGGGGTGTCCCAGTCCCAGTCCACCCCTGGCTGTGGGGTGCTCAGTTCCCGTATTAGTGCCTACTGTAGGGACCTACCTGTGACCTACCTGCTATTCCCAACGCCTGTCCATGCTGCCTGTTTCGTAAAAGAGCATCTGCCCACATGCACACTGTTTCCCTGTGGTTCTTCCTCGCCTGGACACTGCAGTATCTTTATTGATTTAGAAGCATTCTATTCTATTCTATTCTATTCTATTCTATTCTATTCCAGTCTACTGCATATCTTGCCATTCTCCTTGCTCCTGAGTAGGCTTATTACTTTCCCTTTAATTTTAATCCAATAAGTTCTCTTCTTACCCTACGGAGCCCCGCTGGTGGCATCCTATATAAACAAAAATAATGTGTGTCCAAGCATTATTAACACGTGGGAACGAGATCCTTAGCAAGGCGTGGGAACGAGATCGCGGCTTTACTAAGCTTTACTAAGTCGTTCCCACACTTTATTTTTATTTCTACAGGATGTCTCCAGCGGGGTCTTCTACAAGTGGCCTGTTTTTGTTTATGGCACAAGCCCCGGTCGTGGTGGGCGTTCTCGCCTATGCCACGCCCCTCGTTCTAGCCGATGGGCGGGTCTTACTCAGCTCCCTGCCGAACCGCCCCGTCATTCAGCGACTGTCAAACCGGCGGAGACGCAGCGCTGACAGGTACGGCTATTATGTTTTCCCCGCTTTAGTGTGGAAGAACTGTCAGTGTCGGGAACTCTGTGTCCTCGGGGGTCCTGACACTGTAGCCGGGCTCTGTGTGCAACGTTAGCTGCCCGTGCTCGCTGGCCTCGGTGAGCTACCGCTAACGGAACTGCTCCAGCAGCGGACTCGGTCCGTTCAGTGTTGGGGTTTTAACCCACCGGCCGGTCCTGTTAACGAAGCATTCAGTCACCTACAGCACATAACGTCGCTTAGTTACAAATATCTGCCTTCCCCTTAACCTAAATCAAGCACACCGTTTCTTACTCGCCACTCGGCGGTAAAGCCAGTCAGTTCAAAACAACCTTAGCCAGCTGGCTAACTTAGCTTAGCTTAGCTTAGCTCCTCTCCCTGACTACATTGCCTGCAGCTGGCGAGCTGAGCTACGTTAGCGGCTAGCCAGCTTTCCTTAGACCCTGCGCACCTGTTACTGGCGTGTACAGCGATAAAACAGCCCTCGCTTCGGTGTCTGAGTGTGTTTATCTCGGGCTTTAAGCGCCTTTCAGGACCGTGTCGCTGAGCTCAACCGCGTCCAGGGACCATTAGCAACGTTAGCTTAGCTGGCTGGCTAAGGCTACGCTTGTGTGCTGTTCAACGTACTCAGTCAAGTCAGCTGGCCTGCGTGTTAATTAATTAACCCCAGATTAGTAGTTAATCGGAAATATCGCGTACATAAAGTGTCCTCTGGTGGGGGGGCGGTCAAATGAGGATGGCAACAAGGACAACCCCGCTGGTTTCTGTTATTCTCGCTGAGCTAATGTTGAGCCTTGAGTGATGGGGACGTTGAACCTTTGCCGCGATGCGTTAACCGAGGTGGTGTTTACCTCGGGGCTGCTTCGCTCCGTGGATGCTTAAGGAGATATCTGATTGTGCCTTTTGCACCTGCTGAGCACCTTCTGAGCTGTAGACGTTGCACAACACATTAGGCCCTGATTTCCAGCAGTGATTAGCACTTTTAAATGTGTGTGTGTGTGTGTGTGTGTGTGTGTGTGTGTGTGTGTGTGTTGATGTGGGTCACACCAGGAAGGATTGTTTGAGGAGAAGGTAGCTGTTTCGTTTTCACTTGAGCAGCTATCGGGGAAAGCTGTGAGCAGACCGAGTGCGTTCCAGCTCAAATGTTCCGTCTCTTTTAATCACCAGGTGTGAAGCAAGTTCTGTCAGACATCAGCCATGGCATTCAGTAAAGGATATCGCATCTATCACAAGCTGGACCCGCCACCCTACAGCGTGATCGTGGAGACGAGGAACCGGGACGAATGCTTGATGTTCGAGTCTGGTGCAGTGGCGGTGCTGTGTAAGAGAACTCTCTATGCTGCTCTTTGGAGACGTGGTTCACTTTAATTCTGCTGTGTGCTTTCGTATTACAGTGGTTGGTCAGTGTAGCGGATAACACCTCTGCCTTCTATGCTGTAGACTGGGGTTCAAGCACCCTACACTATACAAGCACCCTACACTATACCAATAAGAGTCCCTGGGCAAGACTCCTAACGCCACCTTCGCCTGCCTGTGTCAATCGATCGAGTTGTGCGTCGCTCTGGATTAGAGCGTCAGCCCAGTGCCATAAATGTATATGTAAATGTGTTATGATTCAGATCACGAAATTCATGTCAGTCAAAAAAAGGATGTTTAGAAATCCCAAGATGGGAAAAAAAATCAAGTGTAGGTGCACGTTAGCCTCTCAAGACTGTGCTGTTTGTAACATCACCGTTAAATTCCGTATCTTTTCCAGCGGCTGCAGAGAAAGACGCCATCAAAAACACGTACACCAAGATGCTGGACGCCTATGGTATCCTAGGAGTTCTTCGTCTTAACCTTGGTGAGTGCAGAGACCCCCCAGCATTCCCTGGAGTGAAAATAATGAACCACTGGAGCTTCTGCTTTGTCCTTCCAAGGTTGTTGCCACAACAGTGCTAAATCCCAAAACAGATTAAAGGAAAGTTCTTGATCTTTTTCAAGATATTTTGACCTTTCTGTTCATACAAATCAAGTGAGTAGATTAGTGTGCCTTGTGGGATCTTTGGTTATTGTGGACACGTAATTGCAAAGCTTGGTCTTCATGATAAAGTTTTTAACTGGGCTGTTAAAATTTCTTACTACTACGCTGGTGATGCTTTATACACAATGATCAGGCATAACACCTTGTTTCTACGCTTTCCTTCGGGATCAATAAAGTATCCATCCATCCATCCATCCATCCATCCACCCCACTCTATAGGTGCACTTTGTAGTTCTACAGTTATAGACTGTATCCATCAGACCATTTGGTTTGGCTGTGTCTGATCCACTCATACCAGCACAACACACACTAACACACCACCACCACGTCAGTGTTACTGCAGTGCTGAGAATGACCCACCACCCAAATAGTACCTGCTCTGTGAGGGTCCATGGGGGTCCTGACCACTGAAGAACAGGGTAACAGAGTATCAGAGAAACAGATGGACTACAGTCTGTAACTGTAGAACTACAGAGTGCAGCTATACAGTAAGTGGAGCTGATAAAGTGGACAGTGAGCGTAGAAACAAGGATGTGGTGAGAATGTTATGCCTGACTGACCGTGGGCAGTGTGAGACGTCATGACGACATGAAATGTTGCAAAACCGTGTGTTGGACTAATCCTACCGGCCTTTCCTGTTGTGCGAACTGAGCTTCCCTGCATTCTTTCTTTTTCATTTCCTCTATACTGATTCAATCTGTAGGGGACTCCATGCTCCACAGTCTGGTGGTAGTGACTGGGTGCAGTTCGGTGGGGAAGGTGCAGGATTCGGAAGTATTCCGGGTCACAGCCACAGACTTCGTATCTCTGAAGAATGACCCGTCGGATGAGGACAGGATCGCCGAGGTGCGGAAGGTTTTAAACTCTGGGAGCTTTTATTTTGCCTGGTCGTCCTCTGGAGTGAGCCTGGACCTCAGTCTGAATGCACACCGCAGGATCAGAGAGGACACTTCGGACAATCGCTTTTTCTGGTGAGTTCACCAGCCTAATGTGATGCGGCCTCGAAAAATTTGTAAGTGTTTTGCATTTCCAAGAATAGTCTGGGTGCATTGTCTTGGCCTCACAGCTTACAAATGACGCTGTTTGACTTTTCGTTTGCATATCTGGATATTCTCTCAGACCTTTGCAGAAGAGACACCTCTCCTGCATTTTCAAATGAAGTGAAATGTCTTTGGGAATATCGGTATTCGTGGAATACTGACATGCACTTTGCAGCTTGACATCATTCAGTTGTTAGTACCATATGTGTTTTAGTATTATTATTATTATTATTATTATTATTGTTTCATTGTACATGCAAACCCATTATGTTTCCACCTGAAATTGATGTAAAACATGTTGATTTCCGTGGACGGTCATAATCGCCGTGAGAGCTCAGCATCTGTCCACAAGTTACATTCCAAGCGTCAGTCATCGAAGTTGAAGCACTCTGTACCGTATTAGAACCAGTAGAGCACAAATGACCGGCACGGTTTTAGATCGGCCTCAGTTTATAGTAGATGTGGGGTCTCAGACGAAGATGTGGTCTCAAGTTTTGTACACATTGACCTTTTGACCTTGGTACACTGTTAGAAATAATCGATAATCAATAATGTTCATCAGGGTGCAAACAATGTACATGTTCCCTCAAAGGTACAGCAGCGGTTTCAAGGTCAAATTGAGAACCTTAAATCAGCTAATGTATTTGTACCTTTTGATAACTGAATTTTTATAAAGCTCAATTAAATTAAATTAAATATGAATGAACTAAACAATAAATAATTCCACAGCCGTTGCCGCTCTGCTCTCTCAGAAGTAAAGGTGTTAAACTGTCACTGGGGCGGTTCCCCTCTCGTCACTGGGGTGGGACCCTCAAGGCTCCATCTCAGTACCTTCAGTCAGGGAACATAACTGAACCATAACCCACTGAAATGATGTGTTCTAAGCTGGACTGACTCCACACACCCCGCCTCGCCTCGCCTCCAGGCTTTTACTCTACTGTTCTGTTTTAAAACATTCGGTTATGAAAAGGAACAAATACCAACTTTTCACCTGGAGGAACTGATTTAAGCTCCACAATCAGACCTTAGAACCACTGCTGGAGCTTTGAGGGAGCATTAACACCATTTGTACCTTGATGAACGAGAAATGCACCTGCACAGAACCTTCATTTCTAACAGTGTGTTTTGTCTCAGAGCGATACAGTATTTTGTGTTTAAAGGTTTCCACTTACATTGAGCTTTTATGTCTGCAATTAAGTTGTTGATGACTGCAACCCAATAGCTAGATCAGATGATGCCACTAAGCTGGGAGGGACAGGAGTACCACATGGTGTCTAAGTCGGCCAAAGCCGGCCGTTGCATCTTTTCGGACGACCACAACTTTTTTAAAGTGCTGCTAATGCAACTTCCTTGAATAGCTCAACACGCTTGGAGGAGAACACTAACTGCCAGTGTTATTACATCACTATGAGTGACTGGAGAGATGGAGGGCTGTCTTACCCACCCAGAAAGGACAAAGAGAATTTCTCTCCGTGCCTTTTGAATATTTTTTACTGCCCTTAAATGAAATTGCTGATCTCAGTTAATCCCTCAAAACACACACCTGCCGTTAATATGTCTGCATGTCATTGTGTACCGTGTTGGTTTGAATCAGGAATCAGTCTCTGCACCTGCACCTGAAGCACTATGGGGTGAACTGTGACGACTGGCTGCTGAGGCTGATGTGTGGTGGAGTGGAGATTCGGACTATCTACGCTGGCCACAAGCAGGCCAAGGCCTGTGTCATCTCCCGCCTCAGCTCAGAGCGGGCAGGCACACGCTTCAACGTCCGAGGCACAAACGATGACGGCCAGGTGGCTAACTTTGTGGAAACGGAGCAGGTGAGCCGTCTTAATTTTGTCGTCATGGACTTGTTTAATTGTTGAGGCAGCATTTAACCTCTTCAGCTCTTCGGGACCACCGGTGGTCCCAAACCGCACTCGGCCGTGTTCTTCATAACGTTCATATTCCATCAGCTCCATTCAGAAGCTGGGCGTCGTGTGAGGCTGTAGCTCTTCTCTCCAGTCTAATAGACGGTGATGTCATTTTAAACCCTTATAATAAAAGAAGCTGAACTTTGTTTTTCTACTGAAAGTCGACCCGTTTTTCCCCAAATCTGGGCTCTAAACTATAAACAGACGCCGTCTCTTCAGTGATCTGCTCTGGAAACATCACTTTTAGAAAACAACACAAAGAGCGGCGCAGATTTTTGGCTTTCAGCAGTAAATTGTGAGCATATAGTGACGTGTGGAGATCATGAAACACACGTTCTGCTCATTTGAGGAGCTTTTACTAAATAAGTAAATAAAATAAAAACGGACATTTATTTCATGCAGTTATGGAATAATTTGCCTTAAGGTTTGGGCACGTAAATTCAGATGGAGAAACAAATATACCCTGCAGATTAAGACGTATCACGCTGAGTTAGATTGGGCTGGAAGTGAACGTTGATGATTGATGACCTCGCCAGTGCTAAGACAGGAAGAGCTGTGTGCTATTCTTGGTTAATGTGCAATGAAAAGTGAACGTATATATTTCCTTCTGCCGTGTTTGTGCCCGCAGGTCATTTTCCTTGACGACAAAGTGTCGTCCTTTATTCAAATTCGTGGATCGATACCTCTGTTCTGGGAGCAGCCAGGCATACAGGTAAGCTTGAAGAACATTTGCATGGTTCTGTTAAAACATCTTTGCAGTTTGTTGGAAGTGGGACCTCTAGGTAAACCATTAAAGGGGCTCATAAATGACCACGTCAACTAACCTAGCAAATGCAAATGACCACGTTTGTTCATTTTGTCGCAAGAATTCTGTCCAGGGAATTTTGTTGCATCTGAATCAAACCCGCCACTCAGGCACGCACAGGAAGGACGTCAAGCCACACCTGGTATTTGGAAGGCTTGAGTCTTAAATTCAGTGGAATGGGTGGATGGTCTTCCTTTTTAAAGCTCTGAAGGACTTGTGCAATGTCAGCGGTGATGAGGGAATGCTGGTAAATTGTCTTGGCGTCATTTGGGAAGATGGTACTCAGTCCTGGACTGCTAACCCTCTCTTAAAATCGAAGACAAATGTGGCATATTCACGAAAAAGTTGGTGAAATTTCTTTCCACTGACATTGTACAAAGGTTGTGGCTTTACATATGCCTTTTGTGTCGGGAGCTGGTTAGGGAATCTCTTCCTTATGCTGCTGATTCTTAAAGGAAAACTCCAACGTTGCATTTCTGAGTATTAAAACCATGTTGGTGTGCTTATAACGATGTGGTATAGATTTGGAGACGATGTGGTCTACGACCTCCCATAGGCTACCACAACTACACGGTTCAGCGGCGTCAACATACTTGGGTTGTTGTGCAAATTCTGAGTAAATATTTTAATATATTTAATATTTTAATGTAAACCCAGCCTGCTGTTGGTTCAGGGAAGGAGGAACGTGGAAAGCGATGATGTGTAGTGATGCACGACAACACCAAGCAGTTAAGTAGCTCTCGAAGAGTAAGACTACACATTTTATTCTTTAGCATTACGTCTTAATGAAAGGTGTTTGGGTTAAACTTGAGTATTAGCAGAATATTAGAGTAATTAGTAATTTTGCTGTCTCGTGTTATGATCTGTGGGACTTTAGGGGAGGTCGTTATTGCACTTTGGAATCATGCATCACACACAAAAAAAAAAAAAACCTAAAATTTTGGGGAAAAATGTTTTTTTTTCCGAGAGAATTGTTGGAATTTTCCTTTGAGGGTTTTTTTGCACCGGGCCACAAGGAGCTTGTTGTTGGAATAAAGGACCCTTTTTGAGAAATGATACACATTAAGTTTATACATCTTCAGTTAATTACACAAAAATGTGTGTATATATAATATACACACATACACGCTGATCAGGCCACCTCCTTGTTTCTACACTTATTGTTCATTTTATCAGTCGTGGGCTGGAGGTCAGGGAACCAGCCCTGTGACCAGAAGGTCGCCGGTTCGATCCCCAGAGCCGACAGCACGTGACTGAGGTGTCCTTGAGCAAGACACCTAACCCCCAACTGCTCCCCGGGTGCTGCGGTTAGGGCTGCCCACCGCTCCGGGCAAGTGTGCTCACTGCCCCCTAGTGTGTGTGTGTCTATTCACTAGTGTGTATGTGGTGTTTCACTGTATGGATGCTTTAACTGTGGAGGTGAAATTTCCCCGTTATGGGACTAATAAGGGTCACTTAATCTTAATCAGCTCCACTTACTTTATAGCTGCACTCTGTAGTTCTACAGTTACAGACTGTAGTCCATCTGTTTCTCTGATACTCTGTTACCCTGTTCTTCAGTGGTCAGGACCCCCAAGGACCCTCACAGAGCAGGTAATATTTGGGTGGTGGGTCATTCTCAGCACTGTAGTAACACGGTGGTGGTGTTGTTGTGTACTGGATCAGACACAATAGTTCTTCTGGCGTTTTTAAACACTGTGTCCACTCACTGTCCACTCTATTAGACACTCTTACCTTGTCGGTCCACCTTGTAGATGTAAAGTCAGAGACGACAGCTCATCTGCTGCTGCACGGTTTGTGCTGGTCATCCTCTAGTCCTTCATCAGTGGTCACTGGACACTGCCCACAGGACGCTGTTGGCTGGATATTTTTGGTTGGTGGACTATTCTCAGTCTAGCAGCGACAGAGGTGTTTAAAAACTCCAGCAGCACTGCTGTGTCTGATCCACTCAGACCAGCACAACACACACTAACACACCACCACCACGTCAGTGTTACTGCAGTGCTGAGAATGACCCACCACCCAAATAGTACCTGCTCTGTGAGGGTCCATGGGGGTCCTGACCACTGAAGAACAGGGTAACAGAGTATCAGAGAAACAGATGGACTACAGTCTGTAACTGTAGAACTACAGAGTGCAGCTATACAGTAAGTGGAGCTGATAAACTGGACAATGAGCGCAGAAACAAGGAGGTGGTCATGATGTTATGCCTGATTGGTGTATACACACACACACACACACACACACACAGAGCAGGTACAATTTGGGTGGTGGATCATTCTCAGCACTGCAGTAACACTGACGTGGTGGTCCCGTATGTATGTATGTATGTATGTATGTATGTATGTATATACACACACAGGTTGAAGCTTCTGATATGTTTCACCAAGAAACTGGGAGTAACCCGAGATGCTCTGAACGTAGCGACTGAAACAGTGTTAAATATTGATGGCCGTAACCTGCAGAGACAGAGGGACTTGGGTGTGTCTGAGAAACGCCTGCTGCAGGACTTTGGTACACAGAAGCTTTGCAGGCCTCTACTTAATGCCCCGTCTCTGCCACTGAAGCTGGCAGTCGACTGGAGAAAAGCAGTGTCGACACACATAAATATTCATTAAGTAAGAGCGTCCTGGAAAAATGACGATCACCGTTTAATTGTTCTGTTTGCTCAGAGAAAGTGTGCAATTAAGATGTTTGCAGTGGCACGTCGGAAACAGCGAGCGTGGCGAGGCAGGGTGCGGCAGGATGTGAGCTGACTGTGTCGTGACCAGCCTCTCTGTCATACTCTCTCACTGGCTCTAGCTCGCTCACTCCCTCCTTCCTCTTCCAGACCAGGCGTAGACCGCTCAGCGCACAGTTACCACAGTAACTACAACAGATTACTCCAGAACTAGATTAAGGCTGACTGTAGCAGCTTTCAGCAGCTGAGCTGCAGTGATAGTGTAACCGTTTTTATTGTTCTTCATAAGCATTTGCTTTCATTTGTTCCTACTGGCAGTAGTTTTGAATGTTGACATTATGACAGGGGTTCGGTTTACAAAATAGGTAAAGACCGAAAACAGTAATTGAGGCTTGGAGAGTTTTTTTTTTTCCTTGTTTTGGTTGACTTTGCAGAAGTGATTCTCGACTAGTGAACCAGCTGCAGCTCTTTAGAAAAGGGAAATAAACACATTCACATTTAGCCAAAAGCTTAAGCTTCTTCAAGGCCCTATTCCAGTTTTGCATGTAAAATGGACTACAACACAGTGATCTTAGTGACCTCATGTCTTTAGACTGAATCATGAATTCACATTTGATTGCTTTGGTATAGACTGTCTGATAGCTGGCCTGTTTTTTTTGCACTAGCTTTAAGTACCTTTGTTTACACTCCTAAGAGGAAGGAGGCAAAAGTGAGCACATAGATATACATATCTAGATGCCGCATTGACTGTTATTCCCTGTATGAGAGGATACGTCTGCACGTATGCTGGAGAGGTCAAGATCCACTTGTGAGCAGATCCACTTGTACTGAGAGACGAAGAGTCTCAGGATCAAATCCGCCACGACTTCCTTGCTACTCCACCCATTTACACCACGTCTGTTTAGTTATAATCCTCAGGCTCAGATTAATCCGGGCTGCACCGCTGCCCTCGGTAGCTTTTATTACTGTAATAACTGACCGTGATCATTAGCCGGCCGGTCCAGCAGGAAAGTATTCAGTCTGCACCTGATGTTAAAAACCGAGTTTAGTGCGAGAAACAAAATCAGACACATCAGCAAATCCATCAGTGAGTGAATCGCTTCTGATATTAATACAGAAATACAATAAACCCCCTAAACACAGTAAGCAGGACGGAGCTGAATGGCTTCCTATTCACCAGCTTCTTGGTCGAGTTTTCCCGTTCCACCTTAAATGGTCCAGCAGTCACTGTCTGCTCCCTGAAGCTGCAGCACTTAAGGTGGAACGGGAAAATTCTAACATGAAGCTGGCGAATAGGAAGTTGAGTTCAGGTTCTAACGTTGATCTATTATGAATATCTACTCGGATTAAGGAACGCTGTAACTTACCGCTACAGAGCTTTAACCATCACTGTAAATAAATACCTACTACATGAAGTTAGGACCCTCTGAATAGACGATTAAATGAAATGAGCTTAAAATAAAACCAGAGGAGAAACAACCACATCAGCAGGTTCACTGAGCTTCACCAACCACATCAGCAGGTTCACTGAGCTTCACCAACCACATCAGCAGGTTCACTGAGCTTCACCAACCACATCAGCAGGTTCACTGAGCTTCACCAACCACATCAGCAGGTTCTCTGAGCTTCACCAACCACATCATCAGGTTCTCTGAGCTTCACCAACCACATCAGCAGGTTCTCTGAGCTTCACCAACCACATCAGCAGGTTCTCTGAGCTTCACCAACCACATCAGCAGGTTCTCTGAGCTTCACCAACCACATCAGCAGGTTCTCTGAGCTTCACCAACCACATCAGCAGGTTCTCTGAGCTTCACCAACCACATCAGCAGGTTCTCTGAGCTTCACCAACCACACGACCAGTTCTACACATAAACACCACACAGACATGAGCCTGGATCAAATGGTTCTCGCGACCATACTATGCTGTTCTTTTCTGTTTTGTTGTGGGCTCACTGTTTCTTTTTGTGTGCCACTAAATCAGGAGCAGAATATACTGAGGAAAAACAACGCACGACAGTGGCTCAGCGACAACTAACAGGCTAACAGCTACACACCGAGCACGTTCGATGATGGCCATTACTCCAACACCAGTCACTCACCTTTATGCTGTGATACGAATCTTTAATTAAACCTGTGTCATTTGAACTCGAACCACGTTCTGGTTTAGCATGTTTACCCTGCTAACCAAGCAAGCATTAGCTTAGCTAACATTGACCCTTGTTAGTCCCACAGTGGAGAAATTTAATCTCCGTGTTTAACGGAGGTGAAATGAAGTGAAACACCAAATACACCCTAGGGGGCAGTGAGCACACTTGCCCGGAGCGGTGGGCAGCCCTATCCACAGCGCCCGGGCAGCAGTTGGGGGTTAGGTGTCTTGCTCAAGAACACCTCAGTCACGTACTGTCGGCTCTGGGGATCGAACCGGCGACCTTCCCGTCACAGGCCCAATTCCCTGACCTCCAGCCCACGAATGCCCCCATTAGCAGGCTGCAACTCCAAATTTTGGCAGAATGCCCCCTCACGACTGGTCGCTTGACTTGAGTCCCTCAGATTTGAGTATCATCTAAACCTGGTTTAGTGTAGAACCTGCTCAGTATTGTCCACAGTTTGAGGAACTGTCTCAACTGATGTGTGCAGAGCAAACATAACAACTTTAAAGTAAAGTTGTCCAGGATCCTGTTGAACCTGTGGGAGCTGAAGTTGATTTTCCGTTCCATCTCAAATGGTGTTGCAGAAACACGCTGTGCATTCTGGCGCCTGTATAAGCTGCGGCATTTAGGATGAAAGCTGTCAAATATGGGAAGTCAGCCTCATTTAAAGATGAGCAAAGTTGATCTTCATCCTCACTGTCTGTGAAACTTCATGCCCTCTTTGAATGGGGGGAGATGAAGCCCCCAATAGCCGTGTAGACCACCCTGCTTGAGGTTCTCCGTCAACAACACAGACAGACGGTTTCCTCCGAGTCCGTCCGCCTCTTTATTCTAGATAAACGCGGTTTCCTCCGAGTCCGTCCGGCTCTTTATTCTAGATAAACGCCGTTTCCTCCGAGCCTGTCCGGCTCTTTATTCTAGATAAACGCCGTTTCCTCCGAGTCCGTCCGGCTCTTTATTCTAGATAAACGCCGTGTCCTCCGAGTCCGTCCGGCTCTTTATTCTAGATGAACGCCGTTTCCTCCGAGTCCGTCCGGCTCTTTATTCTAGATGAACGCCGTTTCCTCCGAGTCCGTCCGGCTCTTTATTCTAGATGAACGCCGTGTCCTCCGAGTCCGTCCGGCTCTTTATTCTAGATGAACGCCGTTTCCTCCGAGTCCGTCCGGCTCTTTATTCTAGATGAACGCCGTGTCCTCCGAGTCCGTCCGGCTCTTTATTCTAGATGAACGCCGTGTCCTCCGAGCCCGTCCGGCTCTTTATTCTAGATGAACGCCGTGTCCTCCGAGCCCGTCCGGCTCTTTATTCTAGATGAACGCCGTGTCCTCCGAGCCCGTCCGGCTCTTTATTCTAGATGAACGCCGTGTCCTCCGAGCCCGTCCGGCTCTTTATTCTAGATGAACGCCGTGTCCTCCGAGCCCGTCCGGCTCTTTATTCTAGATGAACGCCGTGTCCTCCGAGCCCGTCCGGCTCTTTATTCTAGATGAACGCCGTGTCCTCCGAGCCCGTCCGGCTCTTTATTCTAGATGAACGCTGTTTCCTCCGAGTCCGTCCGGCTCTTTATTCTAGATGAACGCCGTGTCCTCCGAGCCCGTCCGGCTCTTTATTCTAGATGAACGCCGTGTCCTCCGAGCCCGTCCGGCTCTTTATTCTAGATGAACGCCGTGTCCTCCGAGCCCGTCCGGCTCTTTATTCTAGATGAACGCTGTGTCCTCCGAGCCCGTCCGGCTCTTTATTCTAGATGAACGCTGTTTCCTCCGAGTCCGTCGGGCTCTTTATTCTAGATGAACGCCGTTTCCTCCGAGTCCGTCCGGCTCTTTATTCTAGATAAACAGTTCCCTGCTCTGGTTCTTATACTGATACCAGGATGGTGCTGATGAGCAGGAGAGACGGGGAGGCTGAGTGTTTCTTTAAGGGGGAATCGATATGAAAGTGCAGCTCCACCAACTTCTACAAATTTTTTCTCGAAGTAAATCGACTTTTTTTCTTAATGTATTACGACTTTACTTTCGAAATATCATACCGTACAACTTTTTCCTCTGAATATTACCACTTTATTCTCAAAGTCCGCTGTTTTTATTTTCAGTGGCCTCGGACAAAACAGTTTAGGATTTTGGAACTGGCCAGGTTCACTGCTCTCTTTTGGGAGGATTTGCTTTTGAAGGAGGAGAGAAAACCCTCCTTATTGAATTATGCCAATATAAAAACAGTTTCCCGTTCTGTGGCACTGAATAACAAATTACACCTTTTAAATTCACCAGCAAAATCTGAGAGAAATGACAAATATTTTGCAGCATTTGGCTTATATAATGCACAAGTACCGTTATTCCTCTGATTCTACTGCCTACACAGGAGGGCGGATTTCCACTTGCGGCTTAACCAGCAAGTTGAGTGGCTCTTTTTATTGAAAGGCACGACTTTCCACGTAAACAGAAGACATGTTGAGCATTACGAGCCTTCCCATTCATTTTTCTCTCCTCTTGTCTCCTCCTTTATAATCTCTGGCTCTGGTGAACAGGCTTTGTTGATTGATTGATTGATTGATTGATTGGTTTGCCAAACATTTAAATAATGGACAGAAAATGGTGCACAGCATTTATTTACTTGGTGACCGTGTAGCCACTAACTTTTTTGTTTGATTGTTTTTGGTTTTAAAATGATGGTGAGGATGAAGAGGATGAGGTGGCACAAAAGTGACATAAAACATAGAACCAGTGAAAACCTACGTCATTAAACCATCCCACCATCATCCGGGAGGAGCTTGGAGTAGAGCGCTACTCCTCCGCATTGAGAGGAGCCAGCTGAGGTGGTTCGGGCATCTGATCCGGATGCCTCCTGGATGCCTCCCAGTGGGGGTGTTCCAGGCACGGCCTACCGGGACAAGACCCCAGGGTCGTCCTAGGACCCGCTGGAGGGATTATATCTCCAAGTTGGCCCGGGAGCAGCTTGGGGTCCCTGGGAATGAGCTGGAGGAAGTTGCGGGGCACAGGGTCATCTGAGATTCTCTGCTCTCTCAACTGCTACCACGACCCCACCTGGACTAGCGGTCAACGATGATGATGATAAACATGTCACTGTGAAAGCTAATGACTGTGGGCAGTAATTGCAATTAGCATAATTAATCTGCATAAGCCATCAGCTCAAATTATTTCAATTATGTAGTAATTGGGACGGGCCTATGATAGCCTTTCTCTTTCTTTGTCTGCTTATCTGTCTCTGTCTGTTTCTTTCTCTCTCCACTCTACTGTCTTTAACGGCACTATATTAAACACATCATGTGACCTATGCCTCTCTCTCTGCTCTCTCTTTCCGCATGTAAAGGTCGGCTCCCACCGCGTCAAGCTGTCCCGAGGCTTTGAGGCCAACGCGCCGGCTTTCGAGAGGTAATTAAAACGTGCTGCTCCCTGCTGGTGCGCCAGCTACTGTGCAGCTGCTTGTGGCAGGACTCCAGTAACACTGCCGCATTACAGAGAGGCTGCCTGCTCCAGCACGCACAATGGAGCGGGCTCACATAGCCAACCCTTCAATTAATCCTCGCCCAGATTGTAGACAAACTGTGCATGACCCAGCCTGTTCCTTTTGCAGCACTAACTCACGGATGAATTACATGCTGCCACTGCTGTGAAAAGGATACTACTTTATGGTACAAGTACAACTGCTTATTCAAAATCTGGCCAACACATTCTGCTCTGTTCAGCTTCACCAGACAGACCGCTGCTATAGCTGACATCATAGTATTGTCAAGGTCAAACCGGACGTGGGCACAGCCTCCTTCGGGGATCTCCACCCATAAGGAGGAGGAGGGGGTTGGCTTTGGACTGTGATTTATCTATTGCATCTTTAAAGGGCAGCCGTACCTGCTGTTCACAGACCAGTCACTCTCTTTATCCCTTTAATACTAGTGTAGGATTCTGCTTATGAAATTCTACACAACTTGACAGAACATGTTAACATGGCTAAAACCTAGTAAGCAACACTTAGGCTGTGATCACCCAGCAGGTAAAAGTCTTTTGTCCTCATATTTCCTCTGTGTTTCAGTGTGAACAGCTAAACTCATCGAATCGGACATTGTAGTTCCAGTTTGAGTCGCTTTCATGTGCGGTACTGAAGTCCAAACTTTATCTGATATGCAGCAATGCGACTTTATGTGAGCAGATCAGAATTTCCGTCAATCCAACTCGACGTTCGTGCTGCTGAGACCTCAAACATTTGGGATGATGTTTCTATACTAAAACATTAGAAGAGACTCTCCGTGTTCAAAGGCATGACCGAAGGCGGCCGCAGGAGGACGAGGCTGCGGCGTCAAAGAACAGTTAAGTCTGAAAGCAAAGTTCAAAGAATCCGAGGACACGAAACCAAAGAAGTGACCGCGGCCGAATAACGTGGCTTTTTTTACGGTGAGCTCAAACATTCTGGGTGATGAGCCCAGCTGTAAGTCAGTGAAGCTTCATGATGCTCCTGTGATGCTGGCGAAGATGAAGCCGAACCTCCAGGAGCGACTGGAGTTTGTTGGCAGTCATGATTGTTTACCTCTGGATGACGCTCTGTTCTTTTGCCCATGTGGGTCAGTTTAGGGTTTAGGAGCTGATCTGTTCAGACTGATGACGCATACAGGTCACATTTAAAAGATGATCTGAACAGCCAAACAAAAAAAATTCAATTTTGAGAAAATCAGATTTGAGACTGTTGTGTAAATGTAGCCTTAGCATGGTTTCATTTGCATAATTATGCTAATTAATTGCTATTTACTTTCATTCATTACTAGCAATAATAACGTTTTTCACCCAGCTGGTTCTTTAAGTGTGAGTTTAATCAAGATGACCGCAAGTCTTGCTTTTAGTATGAGACACTGATCAGATCCCAGGAGTGCTGAGATGAGCAATGATGAAGTCAGAAGAAGGCTCATGCACAGTGCACTCATCCTTATTTCATTTTCTCGTCCTTCCTTGCTTCTCTGAAACACGTAAACGTCCCATGTCTAGGGTGGAGCTTTAATCAAGCCTGAAATTTAGGTCTGGATTTAAATACAGCCTGAGAACTTTCTGTCCGAGTCCAACCGACCTCAACCACACCATTAAGTTTTGAGTCCAGGGGTGCCCAGTCATGGTCCTGGAGATGAACCGCCCTGTAGAGTTCAGCTTCAACCCTAATGTAGCACACCCCTTCAGTGGCAGCCGACTATATGAGCCAGGCATGTTGGATCCGAGCTTTCCGGCGTGGTTGATCTCCAGAACCAGGATTGAGCACCTCTGCCCAAGTCCAACAAAATTCTGTTGGAATTCTGTTGGAATTCCTTCATTACCCAAAGTTCTGAATAAAACCTGGAAATTTAGCAGCCAGTATCCGTCACACAACACAGGACAGTTATAATAATAAGGCTGATACTATATCAGAAGAAGAATATATACAAGATAAACTGTCTACAGGCAAAATATATAATATACAAATGCAGATATACCAAAGAATCTGCAATAAGATCTATAATCAGAGATAAAAAGGCAGGGCAACAATGACCGCACAAGGAGGTGCAGGTAACAGCATATAATAACAATACTGAATAAATATGTGCTGATGTTGGTACTGAAAGTGTGTCCAGATCTGGAGTGTCCAGATGTGCAAGATGTGCAATATGGTATGCAGTAAGTTCAGTATGTAGTAAGGTGTCCATATGTGCAGATAAACCAGTAATGTAGCCTGAGAGGTTCAATAAACCTATGATTTTAATTAATTAATTAATTGAATCTCTCATGCCACGGTACTGAATTCATCTATTAATGATTGGGTGATTCCAACAAGCCCAATTTTGAAGCTGCTAAGGTGATAAAAGTACTGAGGAAGAATAATGGAAGGATGCACTAGAGCTGGGAGAAGGTAAAAAGGTCAAATCTGTTGGGTTGTGAGAACCAGGACGTGAAATTTGTGAAATGACGTCAGTTCTGACAGAATTTCATGCTCTATCTTCGGGATCCCATGCACTACGTCTTTGGCTTTTCTCTGTCCTAATAAATTTGACTCCATGTGATCCCCAGGGCCAAGATAAAGAATCACAGTCGTGTGCACTTTGTTCTTAATGTACGTCTGGATTTCTCCACTATTGGGACATGCATGTACCTGCTCTGACTCAAATGCCAGTGCTTCATTACAGATACCCCCAGCTCACCTGGTGATCTTATGCAATGCTTTTTTTTTTTTCTTTTCTTATTCTTATTTTGTTGTAAATAGTCTAGAGATTTAACTTTAATTTTTATTATTTATACTGTTTCCCGTTTCTACTACTGAGTGTCTTACTTCTATTACTCTGCTGCTGTAATACAGTGAATTTCCCCGCTGTGGGACTAATAAAGGATGAGCTTATCTTACCTGTGTAATGTCACCTGTGCAGGCACTTCACAGCTCTGCGGAGGCTCTATGGCAAACAGGTGATCATTAACCTGCTGGGCATGAAGGAGGGAGAGCACATGCTTAGCAAAGCTTTCCAGGTTAGTTGGTGCTTTTCCCGGACCACTTTCCATATATTATCTTCTAATCTTCCAAAAATAAATCGCCATACTTTCTTTTGTCTGTACGTTTTGATTGACGTTAAAATATTATTCCAACTGTAGAGGCGCACCAGTAATTGCACGCAGCACAATTTTGGGTACATATTGTGACTTATTTCCATTTTGGCACCACACAGAGTCATTTAAAGGCCTCTGAGCATGTCAGCGCTGTGAAGATGTTGAACTTCGACTACCACCAGATGGTAAAGGGAGGGAAGGCCGAGAAGCTGACCACAGTACTGAAACCGCAGATCGGCAAGTTTCTGGACGAGTGCGGCTTCTTCTATTACTCTGCTGAGACTGGAATTGAGAGGTGGGTTTATAGAAATCTCTGAATTAGTTAAAAGTGCCACATATTATTTATATTATTTTCCTGAATTGGGTTGTGAAAAGATTCTGTTTAGTCTGAAAAGAGGTCTTGGTGGGAATCAGTGATTTTAGCATTCCTTGGCAGCTTAATGAACTGCTGTGCAAAGTGCAATTTCTGTTTCTTTCCTTGCAGATGCCAGACCGGAACCCTTAGAGTCAATTGTCTAGACTGCCTGGACAGAACAAACAGTGTCCAAGCCTTCGTTGCACTTGAGGTTTGTTTATGTAACGTTTACACTAGTAGAACTGTTTTCAGGTGCGGTGTTTAGGAGCACTACTTGGACCTGAACGTACCAGCTCACATACTCGTTCACCGACTTATTCACTGGCATACTAACTCAGTTATTCACTGACTCATATTCTATCTCATTCACTTATTCACATGCACAATAACTCACTCATTCACTCGCATGCTTACATACTCACTCACGTAGTAACTCACTCGTTAATACATGCTCACTCACATACTGACTCATTCACTCTTTTGCACACTAACTCACTCACACTCATTCACTCACTCACTCACATACTAACTCAGTTATTCACTGACTCGTACTAACTCAGTCATACAGTCACTTATTCACATCCGCGATAACTCGCTCATTCACGCACACACAAACTTACTCACATACTCACTCACTCACTCACTCACTCACTTACACGCTCACTTGCACGGTTAATCATTCATTAACTGAATTGCATACTCACATACTGACTCATTTACTCTGTCGCGCACTAACTCACTCACGTACTCATTCACTCACTCACTGACTCATTCACTCTGTCGCGCACTAACTCACTCACATACTCATTCGCTCACTCACTGACTCATTTACTCTGACGCGCACTAACTCACTCACGTACTCATTCGCTCACTCACTGACTCATTTACTCTGACGCGCACTAACTCACTCACATACTCATTCGCTCACACACTGACTCATTCACTCTGACGCGCACTAACTCACTCACATACTCATTCGCTCACACACTGACTCATTCACTCTGACGCGCACTAACTCACTCACGTACTCATTCACTCACTCACTGACTCATTCACTCTGTCGCGCACTAACTCACTCACATACTCATTCGCTCACTCACTGACTCATTCACTCTGTCGCGCACTAACTCACTCACATACTCATTCGCTCACTCACTGACTCATTTACTCTGACGCGCACTAACTCACTCACGTACTCATTCGCTCACTCACTGACTCATTTACTCTGACGCGCACTAACTCACTCACATACTCATTCGCTCACACACTGACTCATTCACTCTGACGCGCACCAACTCACTCACATACTCATTCGCTCACACACTGACTCATTCACTCTGACGCGCACTAACTCACTCACGTACTCATTCGCTCACACACTGACTCATTTACTCTGACGCGCACTAACTCACTCACGTACTCATTCGCTCACACACTGACTCATTTACTCTGACGCGCACCAACTCACTCACGTACTCATTCGCTCACACACTGACTCAATCACTCTGACGCGCACTAACTCACTTACGTACTCATTCGCTCACATACTGACTCATTTACTCTGTCGCGCACTAACTCACTCACGTACTCATTCGCTCACACACTGACTCATTCACTCTGACGCGCACTAACTCACTCACGTACTCATTCGCTCACATACTGACTCATTTACTCTGTCGCGCACTAACTCACTCACGTACTCATTCGCTCACACACTGACTCATTCACTCTGACGCGCACTAACTCACTCACGTACTCATTCGCTCACACACTGACTCATTTACTCTGTCGCGCACTAACTCACTTACATACTCATTCGCTCACACACTGACTCATTTACTCTGACGCGCACTAACTCACTCACGTACTCATTCACTCTGTCTTGCACTAACTCACTCACGTACTCATTCACTCACTCACTGACTCATTCACTCTGTCGCGCACTAACTCACTCACGTACTCATTCACTCACACACTGACTCATTCACTCTGTCGCGCACTAACTCACTCACATACTCATTCGCTCACACACTGACTCATTCACTCTGTCGCGCACTAACTCACTCACATACTCATTCGCTCACACACTGACTCATTCACTCTGACACGCACCAACTCACTTACATACTCATTCGCTCACATACTGACTCATTCACTCTGACGCGCACTAACTCACTCACATACTCATTCGCTCACACACTGACTCATTTACTCTGACGCGCACTAACTCACTTACATACTCATTCGCTCACATACTGACTCATTTACTCTGACGCGCACTAACTCACTCACATACTCATTCGCTCACACACTGACTCATTCACTCTGACGCGCACTAACTCACTCACATACTCATTCGCTCACACACTGACTCATTCACTCTGACGCGCACTAACTCACTCACGTACTCATTCACTCACTCACTGACTCATTCACTCTGTCGCGCACTAACTCACTCACATACTCATTCGCTCACTCACTGACTCATTCACTCTGTCGCGCACTAACTCACTCACATACTCATTCGCTCACTCACTGACTCATTTACTCTGACGCGCACTAACTCACTCACGTACTCATTCGCTCACTCACTGACTCATTTACTCTGACGCGCACTAACTCACTCACATACTCATTCGCTCACACACTGACTCATTCACTCTGACGCGCACCAACTCACTCACATACTCATTCGCTCACACACTGACTCATTCACTCTGACGCGCACTAACTCACTCACATACTCATTCGCTCACACACTGACTCATTTACTCTGACGCGCACTAACTCACTTACGTACTCATTCGCTCACACACTGACTCATTCACTCTGTCGCGCACTAACTCACTCACGTACTCATTCGCTCACACACTGACTCATTTACTCTGTCGCGCACTAACTCACTTACGTACTCATTCGCTCACACACTGACTCATTTACTCTGTCGCGCACTAACTCACTTACGTACTCATTCGCTCACACACTGACTCATTTACTCTGACGCGCACTAACTCACTCACGTACTCATTCGCTCACACACTGACTCATTCACTCTGACGCGCACTAACTCACTCACGTACTCATTCGCTCACACACTGACTCATTCACTCTGACGCGCACTAACTCACTCACGTACTCATTCGCTCACACACTGACTCATTTACTCTGACGCGCACTAACTCACTCACGTACTCATTCGCTCACACACTGACTCATTTACTCTGACGCGCACTAACTCACTTACGTACTCATTCGCTCACACACTGACTCATTCACTCTGTCGCGCACTAACTCACTCACGTACTCATTCGCTCACACACTGACTCATTTACTCTGTCGCGCACTAACTCACTTACGTACTCATTCGCTCACACACTGACTCATTTACTCTGACGCGCACTAACTCACTCACGTACTCATTCGCTCACTCACTGACTCATTCACTCTGACGCGCACTAACTCACTCACGTACTCATTCGCTCACACACTGACTCATTTACTCTGTCGCGCACTAACTCACTTACGTACTCATTCGCTCACACACTGACTCATTTACTCTGACGCGCACTAACTCACTCACGTACTCATTCGCTCACACACTGACTCATTCACTCTGACGCGCACTAACTCACTCACGTACTCATTCGCTCACACACTGACTCATTTACTCTGACGCGCACTAACTCACTCACGTACTCATTCGCTCACACACTGACTCATTTACTCTGACGCGCACCAACTCACTCACGTACTCATTCGCTCACACACTGACTCAATCACTCTGACGCGCACTAACTCACTTACGTACTCATTCGCTCACATACTGACTCATTTACTCTGTCGCGCACTAACTCACTCACGTACTCATTCGCTCACACACTGACTCATTCACTCTGACGCGCACTAACTCACTCACGTACTCATTCGCTCACATACTGACTCATTTACTCTGTCGCGCACTAACTCACTCACGTACTCATTCGCTCACACACTGACTCATTCACTCTGACGCGCACTAACTCACTCACGTACTCATTCGCTCACATACTGACTCATTTACTCTGTCGCGCACTAACTCACTCACGTACTCATTCGCTCACACACTGACTCATTCACTCTGACGCGCACTAACTCACTCACGTACTCATTCGCTCACACACTGACTCATTTACTCTGTCGCGCACCAACTCACTTACATACTCATTCGCTCACACACTGACTCATTTACTCTGACGCGCACTAACTCACTCACGTACTCATTCACTCTGTCTTGCACTAACTCACTCACGTACTCATTCACTCACTCACTGACTCATTCACTCTGTCGCGCACTAACTCACTCACGTACTCATTCACTCACACACTGACTCATTCACTCTGTCGCGCACTAACTCACTCACATACTCATTCGCTCACACACTGACTCATTCACTCTGTCGCGCACTAACTCACTCACATACTCATTCGCTCACACACTGACTCATTCACTCTGACACGCACCAACTCACTTACATACTCATTCGCTCACATACTGACTCATTCACTCTGACGCGCACTAACTCACTCACATACTCATTCGCTCACACACTGACTCATTTACTCTGACGCGCACTAACTCACTTACATACTCATTCGCTCACATACTGACTCATTTACTCTGACGCGCACTAACTCACTCACATACTCATTCGCTCACTCACTGACTCATTCACTCTGACGCGCACTAACTCACTCACATACTCATTCGCTCACACACTGACTCATTTACTCTGACGCGCACTAACTCACTTACATACTCATTCGCTCACATACTGACTCATTTACTCTGTCGCGCACTAACTCACTCACATACTCATTCGCTCACTCACTGACTCATTTACTCTGACGCGCACTAACTCACTCACATACTCATTCGCTCACTCACTGACTCATTCACTCTGACGCGCACTAACTCACTCACATACTCATTCGCTCACACACTGACTCATTTACTCTGACGCGCACTAACTCACTTACATACTCATTCGCTCACATACTGACTCATTTACTCTGTCGCGCACTAACTCACTCACATACTCATTCGCTCACACACTGACTCATTTACTCTGACGCGCACTAACTCACTCACATACTCATTCGCTCACTCACTGACTCATTTACTCTGACGCGCACTAACTCACTCACATACTCATTCGCTCACTCACTGACTCATTCACTCTGACACGCACCAACTCACTTACATACTCATTCGCTCACATACTGACTCATTCACTCTGACGCGCACTAACTCACTCACATACTCATTCGCTCACACACTGACTCATTTACTCTGACGCGCACTAACTCACTCACATACTCATTCGCTCACTCACTGACTCATTTACTCTGACGCGCACTAACTCACTCACATACTCATTCGCTCACATACTGACTCACTTATTAACTTTCATACGTTCATTAAATCATTAACTCACATACAGTCAATTTTTTTGATGCTTCATAAAAGCAGTCAATCCTCACCATTTTGTTATTTAATGTGCTTTCATTATCAAATAATTCTGCTGGTTAATTTTTCCCCCTTGTCTTTTGTTCAGATGCTGCCCCAACAGCTAGAGGCCATGGGGCTTACAGAGAAGCCCCAGCTGGTGGCACGATTTCAGGAGGTGTTCCGTACCATGTGGTCAGTCAACGGAGACTCTGTCAGCAAGATCTATGCTGGCACAGGTGCTCTGGACGGCAAGGCGAAGGTACACATCTCTGTGTAGCAAACATAGGAAGAAAACATGGGACCTGCGTTATTATATTATAAACAGCTCATAAAGACTGGCGTTATCAATTATATGAATAACTTGACAATTAACCAAGCAATCAGAGTTTAAAATAAAGATTTAAAAAATAAAAATGGACTTTATTGAACTGTACGAAAATCCTGCCGAGCTGTATAAAAGCTCCAAAATACCGTTTGTGAAAAAGATGAGCTGGAATGCCTCATAAATGTCTTATAAATTATAATGATAAGAAAATGCACTCAAAACATCCATCAGGCCTCATTTCTTACTAGAAGAGAGACCAGTAAAAGAATGTCAAATATTAATATCATCAACTGCCAAATAATCTGTGTTCATTCATCAGAAGGATGTATTTTAATTGATAAAGTTGATTTATTCATTTTCAACCAAGCTCATTTGATTGATTGTGACAGGCATAGCTGATTTCCATGTGGGCTGACTGGTGTTGGCCTTCATCAATAAAGTGTAACTTTCAAAATAAACGGTACCCGATAGTCACACTAAACATTGGCCGTTTTAAGACATGCTTGCAACTGAGCAGAGCTTTCATGTTTCATGCTCCGCGATTCGGAGACTCCAAAGACCGGATTACCGAAAGGCTCTTACTGTAGCTTTACTATGTTCTTATACACCTCTGTAACACTCGTATATGTGTGCTGTTGTCCTCTGCTGTCCTCTGCTTTCCTCTGGACACCTCTCTACTTGTGTGGTAAGTTGACAAGCCAGCCTCGGTGGCTTGACTCTTTATACGCTTCGTCTCTATGTCGTCCTTTCTTTCCTGTCCATCTGATGTGTAGAGGAGAGGCAGAGAGAGAGAGAGAGAGAGAGAGAGAGAGAGAGCGCTAATGGCTACACTGTCAGATGTAGTTAGGTCTGTTTCCACCCCATTTGATCTGCCTTAAACCTAAGGCCACGTCAGCCTATCAGCACAAATAAATAGCCGGCTTTGTGGTGGAAACTGAATACGTGTAAAAATGAATGTGATTGTATTGCCTTGTGTTTTTTTGTTTTTTTTTTAAATCTTTTTAATTATGTTTATATTTATAATGGATGTGTAATGTATTAGAAAACCTGTTACAGGAGCTTATCAAGTGTTTTATTCTTTTCTGCTTTTGTCCTCGTGTTGCTGTGAAGGCGGGGAAGCTGAAAGATGGAGCACGTTCGGTCACCAGGACCATCCAGAACAATTTCTTCGACAGTTCTAAGCAGGAGGCTATTGATATTCTAAGGCTGGGCAGCACTCTGAACAGTGATCTGGCCGATAAAGCTCGAGCCCTCCTCACTACCAGCAGTCTGTATGGTATGTAACCAGCAATTTCTAAATACTGTTGACCAACGAAGGAAACCTTTCATATTGAAGCAATAGAACCCGAGAGGTTGTGTTGTTATCGTGAAATAACATCACGGCTGTGATGATCTACGCCGACCAAATCACAGCCGTGATGTTACTGGTGATAACTCCCTCCTCGAGTGCTCTACTGCTTTAATACAGCAGTTAAATAAATACAGTAAGAAATGAATAAACTGGCCGTGAACGCGGCGTTTAATATGTTTTAATGTTCAGCTCCTTCCTCCTAATTAGAGCTCCTTAACGAGCAGCTTGTTGCTACGTCAGAGTAACGAGCTCCGCCCACTCGCTGCTCAGCCGGCAGTTCGTTCTCCAGCTCCTTACACTAAATTCCCAAACTGTCGTCACCACTGAGCAGCTTTTCAGTCACAGCTGTGACAGAAGAACAGCTGAACAACCTGGAATCAGCCAGAAATGAACCCAACACCATTCGCCAGACGTGTCTGATCTTCAGAGTCGGACCAAATCAGACTGAGCCGTAAAACTGACCCAATATCAGGTTCAGCTCAGTTTGGTCAGTTTGTCCAGATCAGTATTAATGTTGTTTTGGTCCAGCCGGTCTGTAAAGCTTCTTACAGCCCGTTTAGTTTGGCGAATTCTATCCAGATTGAGCTATTAGTTGGATTATTAATGGATTATTAGGCTGCATGTGGCTATTGTTTTGGGTGAATATAGACATTCACGTGAGGCAGCAAACATCGTTTGGTTAAACATAAAGTAAGCCAGTCTTTAACCGCATCACATCAAGGGTGTTTTAGTATATGATTGCATACAGTGCAGCCCTTTTCAGTACCAGTGATAAGTTTAGGAATGTATTAAGTAAAGTCGGAATGAAAGGGTGGAGGATGAGCTTGTCATAGAACACTTATTCGCTCATGCAGAGAGGGATGAAAGGGTGTTTTCCCACGTTAGCACTTTAATCTGCCTGCTTCAGCTGCCCTGAGTGTGAGATAAGCTCTGAAAACTCTGTGCTAATGCTGTTATCTGCCTTGCCAGCTAACTGCTAATCATGCTGCCTCTTTCCTTCTCTTTCTCTCTCTCTTTACTGCTTACATGGTTAGTCTCTGAGCCCATTTTACAATCAGGTACAGTATATGCACCTCGGCCATAAATGTTAATGACGCCTCATTAAACGGGCCTCATTTGTTTCTGTGTGTTTTCTTTTTGTGTGGTTAATTGCCTGTTTACTTTATTTTTACAACCCTTTCTTTGTTCTCATCCCTTCAGTGAAAGTTTTACTCAAATAAAAAACCTTTGCCTGTAACCGAATCCTCTTATTTGGCTGGACATGTGGGAAGTAACTGTGATTAAATGTTTGAATTGGGTTGTTGTTCCACTTTTATTTGACCAAGATGAAGCTTTAATCGCTGTCTGCTCCTGCGCATGCGCTAGAGTTGGGAACCGTCTCGAAACAGCGGCAAGGAAGTGTTGCTATTAACATTTAACATTATTATTAATATTATTAGTATTATCTATCTATCTGTCTATCTATCTGTCTATCTATCTGTCTATCTATCTATCAGTCCATCTGTTTATCTGTCTATCTATCTGTCTGTCAGTCTCTATCTATCTATCTATCTATCTATCTATCTATCTATCTATCTGTCTATCTATCTATCAGTCCATCTGTTTATCTGTCTATCTATCTATCTGTCTATCTATCTGTCTGTCAGTCTCTATCTATCTATCTGTCTATCTGTCTATCTGTCTATCTGTCTGTCTGTCTGTCTGTCTGTCTCTATCTATCTATCTATCTATCTATCTATCTATCTATCTGTCTGTCAGTCTCTGTCTATCTATCTATCTATCTGTCTGTCAGTCTCTATCTATCTATCTATCTATCTATCTATCTATCTATCTATCTATCTATCTATCTATCTGTCTGTCAGTCTCTGTCTATCTATCTGTCTATCTATCTATCTATATATCTGTCTATCTATCTGTCCATCTATCTATCTATCTCTATCTGTCTGTCTATCTGTCTGTCTATCTATCTGTCTATCTATCTGTCTATCTATTTATCTATCTATCTGTCTCTGTCTATCTATCTATCTATCTATCTATCTATATATCTGTCTATCTATCTGTCCATCTATCTATCTATCTCTATCTGTCTGTCTGTCTGTCTGTCTGTCTGTCTGTCTGTCTGTCTGTCTGTCTGTCTGTCCGTCCGTCTGTCTGTCTGTCTATCTGTCTGTCTGTCTGTCCGTCCGTCTGTCTGTCTGTCTGTCTCTATCTATCTATCTGTCTGTCTGTCTGTCTGTCTGTCTGTCCATCTGTCTGTGTCTGTCTGTCTATCCAGCCGTCTGTCCGTCTATGTCTGTCTGTCTGTCCGTCGGTATGTCCATCTATTTGTCTATCTGTCTGCCTGTCCGTCCATCCATCTAGTTAGAAAACAGTGCAGGGTTATGGTCACCGCTTACTGCTGGGCCGCTGGAGCGGTAATCAGGAATCCTTTCTGTTGGCCAGTTATGTCTTTGATCCAGAAGAATCAGTAGATTCACTTCCAGAGATGGCGGCTTCTACTACTAATAAAACTCATTTTGAGACGGGTCCTAACAGTGAAGCGTATGAGGGAGCAAACAAAGTGCAAGAGTTAAAGCTCAACCTCGAATAAAAGAATGTAGCAGCGCCGTTCATTAAAGCTGTGGCTTTACTGTCATCTTTAATTTGGTCCTGACAGTGTAATTAATGTTCAACCCCATTTCCAGACAAGTTGGGACGCTGTGCAGAATGTAAATACAGTTAGAACGCAGTGATGGTCGAATCAACTAAACCAGATTTTTAAATTAAAATACTACAAAGACGACACGTTGAATTTTGAAACGGATTTTTCTCAAAAAAGTAAAAAATAAATAACATTTCTCAGTTTCAACATCGGATGTGTTGTCTTTGTAGTATTTTCAAGGGGTTACATGATTTGCACGTCATTGCATTTTGTTTTTACGTACATTTTGCACAGCGTCCCAACTTTTTTTGGAAATGGGGTTGTAGTAATAAAGAACAATGCAGTGTTACACAAACTGTAGCTGCTTAAATTGGCCTTATTTCACAAAAGCTAAGACTCGACGCATTAAATAATGAATAAACAACATTTATTTTTCTTTACCTTCACTGGGGGCTGTTACCATGGTAATTCGTTTAACAGTCACTGGACACAGACCTACTCGAATGACCTTTTCATGTATATTTCAGCTTTTAGAAATGTATTTAACGCTACATCATATGCCTCGCCGTTCCTTTCATTCAGAAGCATCTGTTTAGTGGCCATATTTCCTCTTTCATGTTGTGTCATTGGAAATATTTGCGGTGTTCTTCATACTGTGAGAGTTTGATTCTTTCTCCATGGTTGTGATGCACGTTTTTCCAGCATCTCCTAGAGTGTTGCTGGGAATGTGTCAGAGCCATCACAAGTACACCAGGCCTAAAAAGATCCGTGTGTGTGTGGGCACGTGGAACGTGAATGGGGGCAAACAGTTCCGCAGCATCGCTTTCAGGAACCAGACCCTCAATGACTGGCTGCTGGACGCTCCCAAGATAGCTGGCCACCCCGAGTTTCAGGGTGAGCGACTCTGTCAAACGCGCTTGTTTCTTTGTGTATTGGTTAGCTATGCACGGTCACAGGTGTCCAGTGTACTGTACGCATATCTGACTGTGATCCCTTTGCCTCATAGACAGCAAAGTCCATCCCCCGGATATCTTTGCCATCGGCTTTGAGGAAATGGTGGAGCTGAATGCTGGCAACATAGTCAGTGCAAGGCAAGGAAAACGCACACACCCACACACAATGGCTTCATTTTTAAGCCCCTTTTAAAATAAAGGAGACCTGTTTAGCCCTTCAGCCACAGCATCCTCCTGTGAAACTTGACACGGTGTTTAGTAGAAACCTGATAGTAGGGTGATTATCGGTGTCGTCGTCAAGCATACCATTTAAGAGAAACCAAATATGCCCTTCTCTTCACGTACAGCACCACTAATCAGAAGCTGTGGGCAGCAGAGCTGCAGAAGAACATCTCACGGGACCATAAGTATGTACTGCTTGCCTCAGAGCAGCTGGTGGGGGTCTGCCTCTTCGTCTTCATTCGGCCCCAGCATGCTCCTTTCATCAGGTACACGTGTACGCTGCATGCACTGCTACACCTATTCGTTACTTGTGTTAATCATTTTACTAATGTAGGTTAATGTACAGGGTGCATGTGAAAGACGTGTGTGTGTGTGTGTGTGTGTGTGTGTGTGTGTGTGTGTGTGTGTGTGTGTGGTGTATACATCTCCATACCACAATTTTATCAAGTCCTGGTGCTCAAGGAAGATGAAATCAATTATTTATGAACATTTCTCACTATGTGGTGTGTGTAGTCCTCCCACAGTCCAAAGACATGGAGTCAGGCGCTAAATTGCCTCTATGTGTGAGTGTGTGTGTGTGGATGTGTGGATGTGTATGTCTGTCTGTCTGCCTGTGATGGACTGTTGACCTGTCCACGGTGTAGCCTGCCTTCTGCCCAGTGACTGCTGGGATAGGCTCCAGCTCCCCCTGCGGCCCAGAAAGATAAGTGGTTTAGAAAAAGCCATTGAGCGTAGTCATGAGTGTAGCGGAAATCCAGATGTTTGTAATAGGAGGGTCCTGTGAAGTCCAAAATGCCCAGGAAGAGTTTAGTTTGTAGATTAAAATTAAGTGACACTTATGAGTCCCACAACGGGAAAATTTCACCTCCGCAATCAAACCCGTCCGTGCAGTGAAACCCCACATACACACCAGTGAACACACACACTAGGGGGCAGTGAGCACACTTGCCCGGAGCAGCCAGCAGCCCTATCCATGGTGCCCGGGGAGCAGTTGGGGGGTTGGCTGTTTTGCTCAAGAACACCTCAGACATGTACTGTCGGTTCAGGAGATCAGACTGGCGACCTTCTGGACACAAGGCTGGTTCCCTGACCTCCAGTCCACTGCCCAAACCATGCGTGGCCCGTATGGAGATTGTAGCTGTGATGTCGTCTGTCCAGCCTGTAATGATGTAGGCTTTTGTCATGTGTCTGCTAAAAAATGTCAGTCGAAAGGCATCTTTGAAAAATATCTGTACATTTCACTAAATGAACATTAAAATGCAGGTTGTCTGCATGTGGCTTCTGTTTCTCCCCAGTACAACGACAAATTGGCCCACCTTTTAGAAAATACATTTTTGTTAGTACTAATAATATTTTAGAGCTGCAATGTTAATGTGATACGGCACTTGCAACCTTTTTAGCAAAGCCCTTTTGTATGATAATATAGGTAAATACAGGGCGATTCGAAAAGATTCATCCGATTTCAAAATTTATTTCACATCTAAATACAGAACAATGGGTTAAATGAGCATAAAGTTTATGTAATTTTACAAGTGCTCATTATGAACCTCCTCCAGCTGTACAGACGACATCATCCCCATAGTCAAATTCATCCCATACTGGATTGATTGTGGAACCAGCGTCGAACGCTCTGAGCTGCTGGAGCTTCACTGCTGATGAAAATCCCGCCGCTCAGTTCTGACGGATTCACTCTGATTGACGTGGAGGACGCAGAACGTTCTGCTCAGGGGTCTCATCTCCTCTCAGACTGAAGGAGCCGGTCAGAAACTCTATGACTCCCTCGTTCAGTTGGATTGTGATTGGTTCCTCGGCGCCTCACGGATGTAAAAACATAGTTTGGAATCAGATGAATCTCTTTGAATCGCGCTGTATCTGGATTTTTAGGATTTGCTTTAGTTTACCTTATTGTTGCAGATGAATAATGACGTTTAGTACGAAGCATTATTTGCCTTTTTCAACAGGGATGTCGCTGTAGACACTGTCAAGACTGGCATGGGTGGAGCCACGGGGAACAAAGGGGGCGTGGCTATTCGTATGCTCTTTCACACCACCAGTATCTGTTTCGTGTGCTCACACTTCGCTGCTGGACAGTCACAGGTCAAGGAGCGAAATGACGACTATGCCGAGATTACCCGCAGACTCTCATTCCCTATGGTAACTATGGCAGCAAATATTCTGGAATGAAGTATAAATTAGTGAAAGTATTATAAAGAGTAATTCAGTGTAATGTGACATAAATATGCTTTTATACTACATCATGCTGTCTAGTGGCTCAGAAAGAATCTATATAAAATAATTTATTATTAACCTTATTCTGCTCTGTAGTCAGTGATTCGTGTTTGAAAATTTCCCCTCCTCGGTTTGTTTTATCTTCTCATGCCCAGGGTCGTCTGCTGTACTCCCATGATTATGTGTTCTGGTGCGGAGACTTCAACTACCGGATCAACATACCCAACGAGGAGGTAAAAGAGCTGATCAGGCAGCAGAACTGGGATGCCCTCATCGCTGGGGACCAGCTTGTGGAACAGAAGAATGCAGGCATGGTAATCACTGCTTTAAGTTTAACTGACCCTTATTAGTCCCACAATGGAGAAATTTCACCTTCGCATTTAACCCATCTGTGAAGTGAAACACCACATACACACTAGTGAATACACACACACTAGGGGGCAGTGAGCACACTTGCCGGGAGCGGTGGGCAGCCCAATCCGCAGCGCCCGGGGAGCAGTTGGGGGTTAGGTGTCTTGGACACCTCAGTCATGGACTGTCGGCTCTGGGGATCGAACCAGTGACCTTCCGGTCACGAGGCTGGTTCCCTGACCTCCAGCCCTCGACTGCCCCCATTACCTTACATTGCTATGTAGTTTTTTGTCATGACGTTTCTTTACGATCAATGAATGAAAGAATCATGAATGAATGAATGAACCGAGCTAAAGCCTCTGAACTCTTTTCTCTCTTGCTTGCAGGTGTTCAGGGGCTTCATTGAAGGCAAGCTGGACTTCGCTCCCACTTACAAATATGACCTCTTCTCTGATGACTATGACACCAGCGAGAAGTGCCGGACGCCTGCCTGGACTGACCGTGTGCTGTGGAAGAGGAGGAAGTGGAACTTTGATCGAACCGGTGGGCTTGCTGTTTAGTTTTAAACTGTTCGAGTTCAGTGCTCTTTCACATGGAGTTTGACGCAGGTGGTGCACGTGTGTGTGATTATCCAGCTGAAGAGATGGAGCTGAATGTAGTAGGACTTCCAGTAAGCGAAGATGATCAGCACCCCTGGAGCCCTGGAGAGCTGAAGTACTATGGCAGAGCAGAGCTCAAGACCTCAGACCACAGGTACATTTAAAACTGTCCGTCAGTGGTGAAGGGTTGCTTTTGAATATAAACTGAGCAAGATTTCGAGCATTTCAGTTTGGCAACAAAGATTATGAACCTTATGTGATGCCAGCACCTTGCATAAGGTCACATTGATTACTTTATTAGACAGCCAAGGCCTGCGGACCAGATCAGGCCCGCCACACAATCCTATCCGGCCCGCAAAAGTATTTTAATTTTCTATTATTATTATTAGCCCGTTTCACAATGTGTTGCACTACAGTCCCCAGCATGTACTGCAATGTAACTGTCAGTATCAGTGTCAGTAACTCTGACTCTCCTACCCCAAGAACAGTCTACTGGACCTCGGTTACACGTCAGTTTCACACAGTTCCACGCGATTCCACACCAGTCATATCACCAAATACTCTTGCAACAAAGAAAGGATGCCAGGTGTCTAGTTCAAGCACATAGGTAGGTTTAAGAGACGGAGCTCCTAGGGAAGTTAAAAGTTTGAATACTTCAAGTGTCCATGTAGTATTTCAAGATGCACTGCAAGTGTCTGTATTTTACTGTTGAAGTTTTTGCATATTTTGCATAAACGATGGCCAGTTAGGGTTATAGCACAACATTAATTAAAGAAGGAAAAGCTTTTTTTTTTTTTCTCTAGCTCACAAATTTGATGAGATTTTTTTGATACCGCCCTTTCACTGGTTGAGATGAACACCCCTGCCCCCAGATATGGTGCAGTTGATTTAAAACCTTTTATACCCAGGGTTAAGCAAGTGGGATGAGTGGAAATGGAATGGATTTTTTGATGTTCCTGAATTTCTGTATGTGCTCTGTGAATGATATCTAGGTCATTTTAATGTTTTTTTTTAAGGTGTTATATATATATATGTGTGTGTGTGTGTGTGTGTGTGTGTGTATGGCTACAGTCCAGTTTTCTCCTAATGAGTAAAAGATAAAGAATTCACTTAAATGAAATAAAAGCAAAATTAATTTGTCAACTTGTTTGCCAAGAATTCCCCCAATCGGGAATAACATTATCCTTGTTTCTTCACTCATTGTCCACTTTATCAGCTCCACTTACTGCTTATAGCTGCACTCTGTAGTTCTACAGTTACAGACTGTAGTCCATCTGTTTCTCTGATACTTTATTAGCCCCCTTTACCCTGTTCATCAGTGGTCAGGACCCCCATGGACCCTCACAGAGCAGGTACTATTTGGGTGGTGGGTCATTCTCAGCACTGCAGTAACACTGACGGGGTGGTGGTGTGTTAGTGTGTGTTGTGCTGGTACGAGTGGATCAGACACAGCAGTGTATAAAAGCAGTGTTGAGAGGGATTTTATTAAAATCGGTTTCTGTTTATTGCACCTTTTGCTCCGTAAAGCCCCTTTCAACTATCAAAAGCTTTAAATAGGTTGGGTTTTGTTTGTTTTTGTTTGTTTGTTTGTTGGTTTTTATGAAAGGTGTCTCATAAGTCTTCCTGTCTTACAAGTATCTTTATTGTGGTGAGTGTTCTGCTTAATTCCGATCTGGATTTCGAGACATGGGTCCAATTGAGACATGGTTCGACTCGGTTTTGCAATCTGTTTTTATAGTCTCTGTGGTAATAAACTGTTCTTTCTGCGTGTCTCTTCCAGGCCAGTGGTGGCCGTCATAGACGTGGACATCCTTGAAGTGGACCCGGAAGCACGTCACCAAGTGTATAAAGACGTGATCGCTCTGCAGGGTCCTCCTGATGGCACCATCCTGGTCTCTCTGTGCAGCTCTGGGCCTGACGACTACTTTGACGATGCCCTGATAGACGAGCTACTGGACAAGTTTGCTAACTTTGGAGAAGTCATTCTGATCAGGTAAGATCTCGGAAGGTGCCAGTTCGCCAGGACGCTGACCATTTGACCTGAATTATAAGCTATAATGTTGGTCCCATTTGCCATTGAGCTTTTTTTGCATGGCATTTAGGCCCAAGGTTCTGCAGGAGGTCTGCACCTGCAGCTACCTGATGGAAGTTGCTTTGGCTACTAATGAATTATCATCATATTTTACTGTAGTGACTCCAAGCAGATCACTTGCCACTTGGTTGCTGCATAGAAATGTTCTTAATGGGCAAAAAATGTTCAAACTAACATTTATTGTTGGAGAATATATTTCTAAGGTTTACAGACAAAAATGATGCTGATCAAAAAAGGTGATGTCCTCAGTGATGCCAATATGTGCCCTCAATATGTGACCTAAACTTCTTCCTTTTATGTTTTTGCTGTGGCTGACCTGTGCCATCCAGTGGATATCGCCATCTAATGGTTTGAAGTGATATTCAAAAAGACAGCATGCATAAACCTGCGTCTCGGTACTTGGTACACGCAGCCATGCGGTGACTGTGCTTCACTGTTTGTTTCTAATGCATCTGTTTATATTTCTCATGAGCAGATTTGTGGAGGAAAAGATGTGGGTGACGTTTTTGGAAGGGTACTCTGCCCTGGCTGCGCTCTCACTGAGTGCCTCCACTGTAAGTAACAGTATTTCAGATGTTTGGTTCAATCTGCAGACCACTTTTAATACCAGTAAAGCATCTGTGGTTCTGCTCACAGCTGCCGAGTGTATTACTTTATAATTCAGGTTCGTCAGTTTTCTAGAAGCCGGTATTATGATTAACAGATCATGTTTTGTGCAGTCCTAGGGACTTCCTCATAGTTTAGTAAGGGAGAACATTGTGAAAATACTTGCTGACAGTTGCAGCTGATCTTGCAAAATTATTGCAGTCATTTTCAAAGGTTCAGTGTGACACTGTGGTGCTTCCTGATTAGGGCAATGAGCCCAAAAGGAACCAGGACACCCCCTGAGATAATCTCTCTTACTGTAAATCCAGGTGATTGGGAAGACCATCGACATCCGTCTGAAGAGCCCTGGTTGGATCAAGAGCCTAGAAGAGGAGATGAGTGTGGAGAGGATCTGTGGCAGCATCCCCACCTCCGCTAGCTCCACACTGCTTGCTGAGGATACTGTCATGGGAGATGAGTTCGACATGGAGGGTAACTGTGTGCTGATCACAGCATTTGTGTTCAAATCACCGAGCAAGAGGGAGTGGAGTTGGTTATGGGTTTAAAACAATGACGAAAAGCATCATAGCCTCATAGCTCCAGGGCAGAACTAAAGGAGCAGGTTTTGGCTCATCAACTGCATTAATTAATTAAGATTAAGTGACCCTTATTAGTCCCACAACGGGGAAGTTTCACCTCCACATTTAACGCATCTGTGAAGTGAAACACCACGTACACACTAGTGAATACACACACACTAGGGGGCAGTGAGCACGCTTGCCCGGAGCGGTGGGCAGCCCAATCCGCAGCGCCCGGGGAGCAGTTGGGGGTTAGGTGTCTTGCTCAAGGACACCTCAGTCACTTGCTGTCGGCTCTGGGGATCGAACCGGCAACCTTCCGGTCACGAGGCTGGTTTCCCTGACCTCCAGCCCATGATTGCATCTAATTTGCATCATCATGATAGATTGACACATACTGGCCACTTTTTGAGTACACCTTCCTCGTATCCACCCTGATTGTCCACTTTATCAGGTCCACTTACCACATAGGTGCGCTTTGTAGTTCTACGATTACAGACTGTAGTTCCTCTCTGTCTTTGCATGAGTTGTTAGTCTTTCTTTACCCTGTTCATCACCTTGAACCCCATGGAGCAACCACTGACCAGTTAATATTTCAGTGGTGGATGATGTTGCACTAGGGGTGGACGATATGGACTCCCAGTACACTATACATGTCATGAAAGGACACCTCAGTCACAAACTGTCGGCACTGGGGATCGAACCGGCAACCTTCCGGGCCAGTTCCCTAACCTCCAGCCCACGACTGCCCCTAGTATGCTGATGTCTCGGTAGCTAGCAAAATTCTCCTGTTCAACCTTAAATAGTCCAGCAGTTCTGACACCTGAAGCCAGAATGTAACAGCTGCTCCATTTAAGGTGGAACAGGAAAAGTCGAATCTGGAGAATCTCTGACTTCAGCTTCATATCACTGAAGAATTAGGGGGGGGTGATAATAAATAATTGCTCCCCTCTTTGAAGGCGTATGATCCCTAAATGTAACTAAAGCCCAGCAGTGAGGAGCTGAACTTTCCCCTCCTCTGCTGTCCCTGCAGACGGGCAGGGTCGCCTACAGAGCGGCACTAGTAGCCGTTAATGAAGTGATGCTCTTTTTATTCGAGGGTCCCATTTTGTAGGGGAGGGTCTCAACCGCTACCCATTGTGACTCATTTCCAAGGGGCAAGGTGAAAACCAACAAATGATGCTGAGAAACAGATGGACTACAAGCTCTGATTATAGAACTACAAAGTGGACCTGTATGGTAAGTGGATCTGATCAAATGGACGATGAGTGTAGAAACAAAGTAGTACCAGTTTGTTCCAAGCGTCCATCTGCTGTGATACGTTCCAAGCAGTATTTCCTGCTGTACCTTTTGAGCCACCATTAAAAAAATGAGCTGATTGTTTTGTGGGTCAGAATAAAAAAAAAAAAGATTAAGTAATCTTTGATGCTGCTGTGTTTGAAGGTGATGTGGATGAGGAGATAGAGGACATTCTCCCTCAGCACCTGCAGCCTGGGATGGGCATGGGTCCTGGAACATCTCCCGCTACCTCTCCTCGCTCCAGTCCTTGCCCCTCCCCGACTCATGGGGAGCCGGCCCCTCCCTGCCGGCCGAGCAGAGCCCCGCCACGCACAGCTGGACCACCGCAAGGTAGAGCACACACTCTGTGTTTTACTGCTTTCAAATCTAACCATGAAAGACCGATTTAAAGCATATATGATGTTTTCGGTCTGTTACTGATGGCGTTCTCCAAACTCATTTGACTTTTCTCACTGTGTGTGAAAGGTGGCCTAAGTCCGGTCACATGTAGGAGGGAACTGGCAGGTAAAGAGCGAAAGCTTCTAGAGGTGCCGTTGATGTGTTGAGTGTGCAGTGCAGGCTCCCAGAATGTTAACGCTTGTGCTTTTGTAGTGCTGCAGCCTCTTATTGCATGGCGATGATGGTGCCAATCCTCACGACAGTGATGGTAATCCAGTCATTTTTCTCTTTAGGTTCTCCTGTGGAAAACCAAGCAGTAGGAGCTCCTCCATCCCAAGGACTGGAACCAAAACGCCCCCCTCCCCCACGCCCCAACGCTCCCCCTGCCAGACCTGCACCCCCACAGCGCCCCCCACCACCCTCAGGTAAGGCAACCTTCCTTTTTAGCACCTTCACTACAAAGGCTGATTTAATGGCACCGTCATTCAGTATTTCATTTTCAGCTTGCGTATCACTGCTGTCAGAAGAAAACCTCGTATCTCCAAAACGGTCACTTTACAGGAGAAGGAAAAAACAATGTACCTTTAATGGAAGTCAATGGAATTTGGGCCGTTTCTTTTGGTCCATTCATCGTGAAATTTACACACAATGTAAAAAAACAGGCGTTTTCAAACTATGTCAAAAACGTTGAAGATGGAGATGCAAGGTTCTCTTCCAGTAGTAGTGATATCCCCTTCGCTATAACCATATTTTGGTCTAATGCCAGTAAATACTGCTGACCTTCTATTTTTCTGTGACTGCAAAGAAATCAGACTTAATCTCTGTTGTAATTGCTTGTTGGCTGACGATAGCTAGCTTTACATCCGTGCTTTGATTTTTTTTTTTTTTTTTTTTTTTTTTCCCGTTATCAACTGATTACTTCTAAAGGAGATAGAAGCCCTACACCTGGTAGGAGAGAATCAGAAGGTAATGTTGTGTGTGCAGTAGCAAAGTGTTAAGAAAGCAATGTGCTTTTTCTGTGGTGGTTCATTCAATAGATTCGGTGTAATTTTTTTCAGTATTGATGTACTGTACCATATCTGGTCATATCTGACTTGATTGTGAAAGTGAACTGATATCAACTGTTTAGCCGCATTATTCAGAATGAGCCGAAATATCTTATACCACTTTATCCATACTTATATATAGCATAGGTCATGTATATTCAACAGGAGCCTGGATGTTATGTAGCACTTTACACCGGTCAGGCACAACATTATGACCACCTCCTCGTTTCTACGCTCACTGTCCACTTTATCAGCTCCACTTACTGTATAGCTGCACTCTGTAGTTCTACAGTTACAGACTGTAGTCCATCTGTTTCTCTGATACTCTGTTACCCTGTTCTTCAGTGGTCAGGACCCCCATGGACCCTCACAGAGCAGGTACTATTTGGGTGGTGGGTCATTCTCAGGTGGTGGTGAGAAACAAGGAGGTGGTCAGAATGTTACGCCTGATTGGTGTATATATAGTTATATTCAGCATGGCTCTGGATATTATGTACCACTTTGCAGCTATTTATATTCAGGATCGTTATGGATATTGAATACCACGTTCCCGACTTTTTTTTAATGTTTTATCAGTCTTTGAATTGTGTTTAACACTTGAAAACTTTGCAAATTCTTGTTTGAAGGCTTTGCAGAGCCTCTAAACCTTTTTGATTTGATTGAAAATGAAGGTAATTATGAACCAAGTAGTTTCAGAGTAATTCTTCCCTCTTCAGTGTTTGTTGTATATCATTGACACCCTTGCAACTGAAAGTTCATGCCCTAGCAAATGGTGTTTGTCTAGTTCCCTGGCTAAAAAAAATCCTGCTTTTCTTTATTAAGAGCCACTTAATAAAACCGCATGGACTTCCAGTTGTTCTTCTCCTTCAGCTGCCGTCAGATGTGTGTGGATGTAGTGTTATATCTGTAGCCTTTTAATTCCAAGACAGTAGCCATGTTAATAATCCGATCCTCAATCCTCAATTGGAATAGAATACGTCCATATAAGCACCTCAGTCTGAATAGTCTAGTCTGATTGAGGCCATTCGGAATACAGTTTCTGTCTGATTAAACGAGGTGGGTAATCCTGTAAATACTCTGTTAAATAGGAGAATAATTTCCGTGTAAACGCCTGTATCCGATTACATTCCCTATCGGAAAGTTTAAGTCCGTTCTGCATGTGCGTCACGTCACAGTGAGAGTTTATACCGTTCAACACGGCGGAGCAGAAACTGGTCTGCAGAGGAGACGAAGTTCATGCTCTGATCTTTAAAAGACGGCGGTGGGACGGACGTCCAGCTTATGCGTCTCAGAGCACGACGTCTTCCTCTCGGCCTTCTTTAATAAGGACGTGTGAAGGACGTTTTCCTGAGTCTGACGTCATTTTAAAGCAGTTAAAAACACAATCACTGCTCACTGCTGCTCATCTCACTCTAACTGGACCTCACATGAGGCTCACTGTCATTGTAATGTTTACTCTAAGCGGTTCTCCACACATGCATGTCATTTTGGACTGGATTACTTGTAGTGAGCATGTAAACAGAGATTTTCCGTCAAATTGCGTAGAGTGAGCATAAGCACCCCAGTCTTAATCTGTAATCGGAATGTATTCAATCGGATTGGTGAAAATCTTTGCATGTAAACACAGCCAGTGTTAAAGCGGAATAAATGTGGTAATATTCTGCCAGGTAAGATATGCATAGGTACATAGTTACTTCACAGGACCTTTTCTCAAAAGAGTTCTAATGTAGTTTATTATTATTGTGATGGTTACACAGAGAATAATAGTGAATCGCTTCCCCCTTCATGCTGCGAAGGACAAAAAAGCCCTGCTTTAGCCAGAGCAGATGCTGCAGGTGAGTATCTGTTCACTGAGGCGTAATGTTCCTCACTTTATTGTGTTCTTCTGTAGCTGACAGTAGAGAAAGCATGCAGGCCTTGTGCATGGCTTCATGCCATAATCCAGAACTTGTCTTCCGGAATGGAGCGAGTCTTAGGAAGGTTGGCCTGTCTTCACTTGGCTGATACTGTGATCCCAGCTTGGCCACGGTCAATAGCATTTTCCTGGTTTCCCCCATTCGGGCCATCTCAGTCATTTAAGTTGCGTGGGAAAGGGAGTGTGCTCTGGTGCTGAAGAATAGTTCAGTGATCTGGCAACGCTGTTGGCCAGGTAGCTCGGCCTGGCGGCGGCAGCAGTGTTGCTTGACCCCCCCCACTGACCAGGAAGAGGTGAGTCATTCTGAGAGCCGTGCTGAGAGCCAGAGAGGAACGGGGGAGGAGTGTGGGGAGATCGGTCCAAGATGAGAGCACTACAGCTATTGTGCATACAGTGGCTCACATGCTTGCCTTTACTTCTAAGGCCTTAGTCCTCCAGCAGGCTCGGAAAGCGATACGCAAGAGCTGGTTGGTATAAATGTGGCTTTCTGGGCATATTGTCAAATAGCGAGGCAGTGAGTTGACCGAGTTTGAAGGAAAGAGGGTTAGACAGGAGGGGAACTCTGAAGCTCAATCTATTGTGAGGGATAACAAAGAAATGAAAGATATTTTTGTCCTGAAGAGAGAGTGACTGAATATGCGCTGTTAATCATAAGCGCCCTTCCTGATGTGTTTCAGGACGTGGCCAATCTGCTGGAGCTCCAGGCGTCCCAAGACCGGTGGGTAGACCTTGAAAACGAACGTGTAATATGGCTTTTATTAAAAGTAAAATACTCAGTATACCTACATGATCGCACACATCAACTGAATTCAGTATTGACGCACAAACTTATTTTAAAAATTGCTCTTTGTAGAATAATCTTCGACTCGGACGTTGCTTGGCCTACTCTTAACAACTGTTGTGATGATCATTAATAGTAAATGAAATTATTTCTCGAACATTGGAGTATTTTATCATGTTTCCTGTTTCCATTTTATAAGAGCTAAGCTTTGGTATGTCGTCATATGATAATTATGTGCTGATTTGTTTACGTTAGAGAAGGTCTTTGCGAAGTAAAAGTGGTTAAATGCCTCGAAAGAGCAGTTTTTGGGTAGACCCGGTTGACTCTCTTCAAGAAATTAATTATACTAATTAAATTTGTATTTCAGAACATCCCTCCTAGAGCAGGAGTCATCAGTGTGCCACCTCAGTCCCGACCACCTCCTCCCGCTCACCCTGGAGCTCCCAGACCCATAGCTGAAGTTCACCCCGGGGCCCCTCGACCTGCCCCAGACAACCACCCAGGAGCCCCAAGACCCGTCCCAGAACCGCAGACCAAACCAGCAGAGCTCCCTCTGGGTAGGTGAACAACCATCAACATGCTCATACAGTGGTTGCAAACATTTTTGCCTTAGATAATTGGTTCTTTTTCCTGCTCCGACACACCTGATCCAAAGGATCAGCCAATTAACAAGGCCTTCTTGATTTTGAGTGGTTGTGATACAGTAGGGAAAACCGCTGAAGTGTGCAAGGCAGGGGTTTTCCAGGACCAGGATGCCTAGAGAAAGAGGTTCCCAAATTAGACTATATTAACAATACCAATAACTGAAGGGCTGTACAATAAATTGCTAGATTTTCCTCGGGATCAATAACATATCTATCTGTCTGTCTGTCTATCTATCTATTGATCTATCTATCTGTCCATCAATACATACAGTGTGTATCTGTTGCTACATATTGAGATTGTGATACACTTTGCAATGTATAAATATTAATTGGTGAACCAATAATGTCACATGGCTAAACACTGGTGTTGGTTTCCCCCCCCCTACAGGTCCTCCTCCATCTCTTCCTGGCCCCATGAGGCCACAGATGGCCTCTCCCATGCAGCCCCAGGCCACTTCCCCCATGCAGCCGTCGATACAGTCACAGCTGCCGCCGCCCATGGTGCCCCAGCTGCCCCCACCCATGCAGCCCACTTTGGCTGCTCCCCTGCAGCCTCAGCCAGCTGCTGCAGCCACAGGAGCAGCCGCCCCTCCTCAGCCTGGTCTGGCTTCTCCTAAGCCCCCACCCCGTAGCCGCTCCTCACATGCCCTTCCACCTGAGGCTGCTGCTGCTCCTGCCCCTGCACCTGCACCTGCCCCTGCTCCTGCCTCTCAGGTTAGTCCTGCAATGTGTAATACACTCCATGCATTTCACACCTTGTTTCTAAGAGCTATTGGAGCTGGATTAGTTTAACCAGGTAAGCTTCTAAAATGTCATTTGTAGGGACACATTGGGATGAATGCATATTTTTAGTACTTGATACTGATACCATAACAAATTACCTGCTAAGAATGAAGTAGTTAAGTACCTTGGATGCATCAGTCTAAGATGTGATTCCTGCTGTCTCTGTGCTACAGAGACTGGTTGTTAGAGACATATAAGAGCATCAGAACTATTGATCATACTTTACTTACAGCTGTACAGAAGCAGTTTTCTGATGTGGTATAAAACCCACACTTCTCCACTCCACTGCCTGCATCTTGTTAACCTACACGTTTCCACCCGTTTTGGGGAAGCAGCGACATCCACAGAGTCAGTAACACGTCTTATCTGCCAGCTTTTACCAAGAGAGACGCTGGAGGACTTTCACCTGAAATGAGTTCATGAAGCCAGTCTGGTTATAAAAATGATAACAGGACCAGATCAGAGCCAGAATTACTCTTTTAGTACTTTTACTTTATACTTAAGTACATTTGAAGGGAAATACTTTAGTACTTTTACTCAAGTGGAGGTCTAAAGGGAGGAACTTCTACTTTTACTGGAGGAATATTTTCGTCCTACTCTACTTTAACTCGAGTACGTGGTTTGAGTAAACCACCATCAAGAGATCAGCACATTGAACATCAGCGGAAGTTTTTGCCTGTATTCTTACCACTTACCACTACGTGAGCCGTACTACAGGTCAGACATACAATACAGATGGACACTCAGGGTCACTAGCACTGCCTTCTCTTACTTTCTCTAAGTCTGTGTTGGAACAGATTAAATTTCCTCATCTCTTATCATAATCTTAGCCTTGCTACTGTCTCTATCTGTAATATTTCCAACTTCTGTTGATGCTTGTTTGTGTGTGTGTTTATCTTTCTCTCTCTCAAGCAGGAGCAATCCTCAGGTTGACAGGTATTTAATGCCAATTTTGGCATCAGTACTGTCTTCTCAGAACCATAGTCCTCCTTCAGTGTATGCTCATACATTGTAGACATTGTAGTGACCTCCATGTCCTAGTTATTTTTCCCTTTCACTTTTTTCAGTTGGCTGTTTTTAAGTTTATACATGGTTTATTATTTTTACTAGTATGTGCGTGTTTGGTAAAACTTAACTTGAACCCCTTTACACCAAGTACTTTAGTACTGCTTATATGGGTAGTGTTACTAGTAGTACATCTTACAAGGATACGCCACTCCTTTTACATGGATAAACATGGTTCAAGGAAAGTTTCGCTGAGTTTTGGTATTTTTCTGTTGTCATTTTCAACATCCCATACCTCACAAAGCTGAATTTTATGGCTGTGACAAGGACGACTTACCTTAGTTCATAATACGAGGCTTTATTTTTGTTTCAGAAAACAAAAGCATAACAACACCAGTCTGGTAACATTCATGTTGTGTGTAACGTAACTGATGTAATATTTATAATTTTATATGTTTATGTCCATACCTTGAAAGACTGTGTGTTGGGAATAGTGCCAGTCATCCAGATGTTGGCAGTCATTGTGTCAGTGTTTGGGTCATTCTACAGAAACGTCCATTTTTGTGTGTCTAGCTTTTGCAGATGTTGCACTTAAAAAAAAAAAAAAAAAAAAAAACATGTAAGGGTTGCAAATTATTTATATTTTAAAATAAACGTTATTTAAACAATTACACCTTCTTGAGCCGTCAATTTGGCAATATTGGTCAATTATCAATTATCTAGAATTCCAAGCACCACAGAAGTCATGTGTAAAGGCTGAGTGCCATATACTGCTCCTATAATCTCTACATGACTATGGAAGATATAAACTAAATGGCATAAAGAAAACAAATGGCATATGAACATTGGAAAATCTATAATGAAAGTTGTACCCAGGAGTAACAAGAAATCTCTTATTTTGAAATAAAAGTCACACCGATGACGTCGCTTGACGTCCTTTGACCCGTTTTCTGAGGATCTATGAAGAAAAGCTCATGGTGGGTCCACTGCGTCCCTCAGTTCTCAGAGATCTTCTCATTCAGCTCCTGATTTCATATGAAGCTTCTAGCTGACGTCACTGGTGTGACCGACTTTTTATTCTGAGGTCACTGTGAAAAAATAGAAACACAAATGGATTAAATTCCATATTTTAGTGGACGTTCCCTGATGGACAGCGTGTGGTTTGATGTTCTGTGAAATGCATTGATCATTAAAAACGTCTCTGGTGTTTCCTTTATTATGAGGAACACCGATGACGGTCAGTAACACCAGTGACTCCTACGGAGGGACAGAAGAGTGGACGTTTCTGTGGAATGACCCATTTATTTACCCAGCTGTGATCATTATACCTTGAGAATTCTGCATTTATTAAGCCCACGTTCCGCCCTGATGCTTGACCTTGATTGCTTCTGCCTGTGTGTGTTGTGTTTTCCTGCAGACCAATGGAATGAATGGAATCCAAAGAGAAGCACAATGGAAAGCAGACCCCTTGAACTCGCTCACCTCCAACCTGTTTTCCTCCACATCCTGGCTGAACACCAATTCCCTGTCACGGAGCAGCTCCCTCCACACCTCATCCTCCAGTTCCATCTCTTCCTCGTCCACCTTGCCCAACTCCCTGTCCCTGGATTCCACATCTCTGTTCTCCCTGCAGATTCCAACAGCGGCTCCACTCCCCAGCGCTCCCGCCTCTTTGCTGGCCCCTCCTCCACCTTCCCGCAGCCGTTCGCAGGAAACCCTCCGCTCCTCCCCGAACCCTTTCCTGTCTGACCTCCAGCCGAGACCCAGCAGCACTAACCCATTCCCCAGCACCCTGGCCACACCCCAGCGCCGCTCGCTCACGCCCGACTTCTACGCCCAGCAGCAGGCCGAGGCATCCAAGCCTGCCCTCCCCAGGCCTGGGTCTGCCTTGGGCCACAGCGCCACCCTCCCTCCCTCCTTCTCCAGACCTCCACTCACAGCTCCAGCTTCCGCTCCCGCATCAGCACCACCAAAGCGTACCCAGCAGTGGGTCACCTTTGACGACGATTCGGACTTCACCATATCAGGAAAAGCTCCAGCAACAGCAGAAGCGACAGGGCTCTCTCTGCTGTCTTTGTCCTCCAGCGCAACATTCCAGCAGCCCCAGAGCATCTCTGGCTTTGACTCTCACAGCAACTGGGCGATCCCTTCCAGCACGGCATTCCCAACACTGCCCCCTCCCGTTCCAGTCAGGACTAATCCAAACGTCACCCCAAGGAACCCTCAGATCCCCGGCAGAACCAACGAGTTCACAGAAAGATGATAATATATAGTGTAATGCTCGACTGAGGCGTGCGTGGGAAAACGAGCGGAATATAATTCTGTGTTTGTGTGTGGTTTGTATAAAAGTTTCCGAACTGTCGAGTTTTCCTGCTGAAATGGCTCAGTCGCTTCTTTCTGCCCAGAGCAGGCCTAAATACAACACAACACACACCTGTTATCTTTAAATTGTGGTGGGCGAAAAACTGGTGCCTGTATCTGTACCCATATTTATGAATACATAGACATGCACACAGCTGTACGTGAAATACTGTGCAATATTTTAGCGTTCCTTCGCCAGATGCTTCTTATCACATATAATATCCTATAATTTTATGCATTTTTTTGGCATTAAGCGTTTAAAAGAGCTGGAAAGTTGCAAAATTGCAAATGTCTCTTTGGGAACAACTATTTTGCACATTAAACTCGATCTTCGGCAGAATCTGGAAAGGAGAGAGCCACGTCCTGCAGCACCTTTTAATGCGGCCTCCGGAGTTTTTAACGAGAATAGCTGCAGGATTTGGTGGTTCTTTAAACCCGTCGCGTAATTTCTCATTATGAATGTATGTTTAGTCTGTTCTATTGTCGACATTTCCACCACCCTGTGTGGTGGCAGCTTACGTTGCTGTGCTTTCTGGATGGTTACACTCGCTGTGTCTGATCATACAGGCCCACGCTTCTCTCTGTACTCTCTTGTATCTCCAGACCAACGTGCTAAGTGTATAAGTTGTGAATATATATATTATTATAGCCTACATAGTGAATTGTATGTTTTTTTTTCCCAGTATGAAAAATGTAAACTAGCCTAAAATGTGTACATATAATTTTTTTGTTCTTAATATATACCTGCCATACTGGTAATGCACTGAAAAGCTCTCTCCTTTAGGTCTTCAGGTGTCTGTTGAAGCCAGAGTGTTTGAGTTTTCAGGTTTATGATGAGACGGCATATCTGTTTATCTGTTTTCCTGGCATGAGGGCTGTATCTGTGCCCCCACCCCAGTTTCCCTGAACAGCGGTGTGTTCTTGTGTTCCATCTGTTCCAAAGCTTTTAACAGTGCTACTGTACTTTTAATGAATGTGCTTGTTTTAGTGAGTTCTGGTGTCTTCGATGCCGAGATGAGGGACCCTCGCCGTAGCCTAAAGCTGTGGGAGGTGTCACGCTTTGTCTCAGTGAGTTGGTACTTCACTTTCAGCTCAAATGTACACCGGTCAGGCAGAACATTCTGACCACCTCCTTGTTTCTACGCTCGTTGTCCACTTTATCAGCTCCACTTACTGTATAGCTGCACTCTGTAGTTCTACAGTTACAGACTGTAGTCCATCTGTTTCTCTGATACTCTGTTACCCTGTTCTTCAGTGGTCAGGACCCCCATGGACCCTCACAGGGCAGGTACTGTTTGGGTTGTGGTGGTGCGTTAGTGCGTGTTGCGCTGGTACGAGTGGATCAGACAGCAGTGCTGCTGGAGTTTTTAAACACTGTGTCCACTAACTGTCCACTCTATTAGACACTCCTACCTTGTCGGTCCACCTTGTAGATGTAAAGTCAGAGACGACAGCTCATCTGCTGCCGCACAGTTTGTGTTGGTCATCCTCTAGTCCTTCATCAGTGGTCACAGGACGCTGTCGGCTGGATATTTTTGGTGGACTATTCTCAGTCCGGCTGTGACACTGAGGTGTTTAAAAACTCCAGCAGCGCTGCTGAGTCTGACCAGCACAACGCACACTAACACACCACCACCACGTCAGTGTTACTACAAAGTGCAGCTATACAGTAAGTGGAGCTGATCAAATGGACAAGGAGGTGGTCAGAATGTTACGCCTGATCGGTGTATGTATCCTTTTGTGGAGGGGCGGGGACTGTGACGTGTCTTGGCCTTGCTGTGTGTGTGTGTGTGTGTGTATGAGTGTGTGAACTTATGTGCTTATGCCTGTGGGGGGGGCGAGGGGGCTACTCTGTTTTGATTAGTCAGAGCCGGCCTAGAGGTTAGACTGGTCAGCGAGTGCAGTCCAGTATTCGTTCTCCTGGTTTAGACTAAAGCGAACAGCCTTTCGATTACATGCAGGAGGCCTTTACGCACGTCTAATCACGCACAGTAGGAACGCGAACCCGTTTCAGTTGAACTCGTTAGCACTTACCTCTGCTAACACTATCTAACTCGTGCGCAGCGTTGTCAGTGACCTCCCCGTGCGAAGCGTACAACGAGCAACTTGCAGGGGAGAGTCTGTCCTGTCCTGTCTACAGCGACGGCTTTCTGACCGCTGTGCAGTCCACACTGTATTGCTCCATTTTGATGTGGTGATTTGCTCTCAGGCACTGATTTTTTGTGTGTGTGTTGGTTTTGGGTATCCGGTGATGTAAATGTCTGTGTTCATTATGCTGCATTAATTCTTGGTTCATTTGTAGCCTGCGTGTGTCGGCACTGCTGCACGTGCAGCGTGGTACATCATACTTTGGTCATTCTCTGGTCCCAAGGCTGCGGATCAGTGTGCTTTTAGTTTTTTTGTTCCATTCGTTTAACCAGTAGAGCGCATCTCTATTTACAGATGCAACCGGAAGGGCGACTCCAGTGTAACCAAGAGAAGGGCAGGCGTACACGGTCTTCTCCCTATCGTTAGAGTGTCATTTAGGCTCTACTGTGACGTGAGGCACTTCACTGGGGTTTCAATTGATGGAAAGGTATTCCGTGTCAGTGTGACCCTTTTTCCACGTTCACACTCGCACGCTGAGCAGCCTACAACACTCGAAAAGGCCCCCAGAGAAAGAGAAGAGAGATATTCATTGAGTTGCAGGCCAGGTTTACATGTAGCTGTGAATGCAGTGGCTCAAATTCAGTCACAGGCCAGTAAAAGTGTCAAATAGCCAGAATAGTCAGTTTAAGACGCAGCATGAAATAATCAACGCAGTAAAGCAGAGTTGTTAACTAAGTCCGTTCCAGGGTATCGGGGTCTAATAAAATCAGCCAGCAATTTTATGTATTTTATGTAACGTTGGGGGAGGGGGGGGGATGGGGGGGTTGAGTGACCATTACTGAAACTGCTCAGTTATTAATATATGTCTCCTAAATCTGAAAATAAGAGAGGAGGGAGTGGGCCAGTTCATTTTCCCCTTCAGCTGTGAGAGATGATGTAACCACTGGAAAGGTAAAGCATTACATGTACTGTTCAGGTTGTATTCAGCTAACAAAGACCACATTCAGTCTACGTTACTCGCCAGTGCTTACGTCATGCAAAGGTTTTATAGGAAACTATTAACTCCTATTTGTGAGGTTGACGTTCCTTTGTAGCTTTAGCTCGGTAGTGAAGAGAACCCTGTGGTGTTATTTATCCGTAATCTGTGTATTCACACAAACCCTGACTGCGATTCAGTACTTAGTATTCAATCTTTCAATCTGTGATTTAAGTGCATATCCAAATGCACAGATGTATGGACTAATTGGTGTTGTACGTATGCAATAATAAATGTAAATGGACATGTATTTTTGGTCTCTTGTTTCCTGGTGTGCCGGTATGTTCTCGGAGAGGGGGAAGGGTGGACTCCAAAGCACACATTTGACCTTAGATATACACTCTATTTCCAAAAGTATTCAGTCATCCATCCAAATCATTGAATTCAGGTGTTCCAGTCACTTCCGTGGCCACAGGTGTATAAAGCCGAGCCCCTAGGCCTGCAGACTGCTTCTACAGACATTAGTGAAAGAATGGGTCGCTCTCAGGAGCTCAGTGAATTCCAGCGTGGTGCCGTGATCGGACGCCACCTGTGCAGCAAGTCCAGTCGTGAAATTTCCTCACTACTAAATATTCCACAGTCCACTGTCAGTGGGATTATAACAAAGTGGAAGCGATTGGGAACGACAGCAACTCAGCCACGAAGTGGTCGGCCACGTAAAATGACAGAGCGGTCAGCGGAGGTCACCAACTTTCTGCAGAGTCAATCACTACAGACCTCCAAACTTCATGAGGCCTTCAGATCAGCTCAAGAACAGCGTAGAGAGCTTCATGGAATGGGTTTCCATGGCCGAGCAGCTGCATCCAAGCCTTACATCACCAAGCGCAGTGCAAAGCGTGGAATGCAGTGGAGTAAAGCGCCGCCACTGGACTCTAGAGCAGTGGAGACGTGTTCTCTGGAGTGACCAATCACGCTTCTCCATCTGGAAATCCGATGGACGAGTCTGGGTTTGGCGGTTGCCAGGAGACGGTACTTGTCTGACTGCATTGTGCTGAGTGTAAAGTTTGGTGGAGGGGGGGATCATGGTGTGGGGTTGTTTTTCAGGAGTTGGGCTCGGCCCCTTAGTTCCAGTAAAAGGAACTCTTAAAGCTTCAGCACCAAGAGATTTTGGACAATTTCCTGCTCCCAACTTTGTGGGAACAGTTTGGGGACGGCCCCTTCCTGCTCCAACATGACTGCACACCAGTGCACAAAGCAGGTCCATAAAGACACGGATGAGCCAGTTTGGTGTGGAAGAACTTGACTGGCCTGCACAGAATCCTGACCTCAACCCCATAGAACACCTTTGGGATGAATTAGAGTGGAGACTGTGAGCCAGGCCTTCTCGTCCAACATCAGTGTCTGACCTCACAAATGTGCTTCTGGAAGAACGGTCAAAAATTCCCATAAACACTCCTAACCCTTGTGGAAAGCCTTCCCAGAAGAGTTAAAGCTGTTATAGCTGCAAAGGGTGGGCCGACATCATATTAAACCCTATGGATTAAGAATGGGATGTCACTCAAGTTCATATGTGTGTGTGAAGCCAGACGAGCGAATACTTTTGGAAATATAGTGCATATATCTAGATCACATGTTGTCTGTTGTTCTCTATCTGAGGTGATGTGTCTGCGCATCCGCCATGCTGGAGAGGTCCAGATCCACTTGCCAGCAGATCCACTTATACTGAGAGACGAAGAGTCTCAGGATCAAATCCGCCACGACTTCCTTGCTACTCCACCCATTTACACCACGTCTGTTTAGTTATAATCCTCAGGCTCAGATTAATCCGGGCTGCACCGCTGCCCTCGGTAGCTTTTATTACTGTAATAACTGACCGTGATCATTAGCCGGCCGGTCCAGCAGGAAAGTATTCAGTCTGCACCTGATGTTAAAAACCGAGTTTAGTGCGAGAAACAAAATCAGACACATCAGCAAATCCATCAGTGAGTGAATCGCTTCTGATATTAATACAGAAATACAATAAACCCCCTAAACACAGTAAGCAGGACGGAGCTGAATGGCTTCCTATTCACCAGCTTCTTGGTCGAGTTTTCCCGTTCCACCTTAAATGGTCCAGCAGTCACTTTCTGCTCCCTGAAGCTGCAGCACTTAAGGTGGAATGGGAAAATTCGAACATGAAGCTGGCGAATAGGAAGTTGAGTTCAGGTTCTAACGTTGATCTATTATGAATATCTACTCGGATTAAGGAACGCTGTAACTTACCGCTACAGAGCTTTAACCATCACTGTAAATAAATACCTACTACATGAAGTTAAGACCCTCTGAATAGACGATTAAATGAAATGAGCTTAAAATAAAACCAGAGGAGAAGCAACCACATCAGCAGGTTCTCTGAGCTTCACCAACCACATCAGCAGGTTCTCTGAGCTTCACCAACCACATCAGCAGGTTCTCTGAGCTTCACCAACCACATCAGCAGGTTCTCTGAGCTTCACCAACCACATCAGCAGGTTCTCTGAGCTTCACCAACCACACGACCACTTCTACACATAAACACCACACAGACATGAGCCTGGATCACTGCGTTCCCTCTGTTTTATAATCCTATCCCACTTTCTGAGAGCGATATTCCTGAAATAGTGGAATTTTGGACAGTATCTTTCTTAAACTGCTGCTCTGTAATGATACTGAATGCAGTCCAGCAGTGACGTTGACCTCCCCAAGATGGCGGCGCCATTGATGGGCCTGGCTGGACCCTGGCTGGACTCTCTGTATATTTATACGTTTGACTGTGAGATATTTTGCTGTCACTAGATAATAGACAATATACAGCTAACACAGCTTTCTTGTGGAAAGTTAATTTGAGTGTTTTTTAAATTTAGAAGTAAGTTAACGTGCCCATCTGATCAGGTAGAACCCGGCCCTGTTAGCCAGTTAGCTCTTCAAAATCCATTGCTAATAGCAAATATAATTAAAATTGTGCTATTTATTTATTTATTTAGTATAATGTGTGTTCCTTTAAGGAGCTCCGCTGGTGACATCCTGGATAAATAAAAATAATGCATGGCCACGGCTTAGTAAGCTGTGGTCTTGTTCCCATGTCTTACTAAGTCGTGGCCACGCGTTAGGATCTCGTTCCCACGCATTATTTTTTTATTTATACAGGACGTCATGGGCGGGGCTCTGTGTTCTTTTCTGTGTCTTTGGTTTTTCTTGGAATCGAAATGACTCGGTGTGGAATCGACTACATGGATTAGAGTCGACTCTGGAATCGGATTCGACTCTGGAATCGGAGTCGACTCTGGAATCGAACAGCCCTGGCGGGAACGGCGTTTGCGCGGCCCCGTTTATATCAGAGAATACGGCGCTAGTGTTCCCCGGATGTTGCGTGGCGCTGCCGGACGCAGAAGGACCTGTGAGTAAACACGACAGGCTGCCGAGGCGTTTGGCGCTGACAGCGACTCTTTTCCGCTGGGCTGTTGAATGTCCTCCTGCTGCTTCTCATAACCTTCGTCGCGGCTCCAGAGTCCAGCGCCTGTTCCGAAGCGAAGCGCTGAAGCCGGAGGAGCTGCGGAACCTTCTAGCAGCGGCGCGGGTGAGTAGAGCCGGTGCCATGGCAACGAGGGCCGGTCTGCTAAAACGGTCGCTAAGCAGCACAGCGAGCGTTATTACCTGTAAGTTATTGGTTTATTACAAAGTCCTTATTACGCTTTCTGGCTTCCTCTCTGACCAGAGAACCCTACCAGCAGTCATGGTCCAGATTCACGTTAAACGAGGAGAGGAGAGCCAGTTTCTCTTCAACACCAGCGTGGACGTGTCCATCGAGACGCTCGTCCAGCAGGTCGCTCAGATCTACAACGGCAGGCTGAAGGTGGACCGGGTCTGCTCGGGTAATCTCACAGAGGAGGAAGGGCGACAGCGCTTTAGGGCCACTGTCACTCTTAATAGAGATAAAAACGGTAGACTTCGATATTAAAGCGGCATGAACACCAGGAAAGGTCAGTATTGTGGGCAAAGCCTCTGTAAAGTGAAGCAGCGCCTCCTGGTGTTAAATGAGGGGCGTTGAGTTGGTGGAAGCTGCACTTTCATATCGATTCCCCCATAAAGAAACACTCAGTTTATCTAGAATAAAGAGCCGGACGGACTCGGAGGAAACCGTCTGTCTGTGCTGTTGAAGGAGAACCTCAGGCAGGGTGGTCTACACGGCTACCGGGGGCTTCACCTCCCCCCATTCAAAGAGGGCATGAAGTTTCACAGACGGTGAGGATGAAGATCAAAATGATCCACAGAGAGACGGGAGTGAGTGGAGCTCCGGCGCCAGGACAGCAGCCGAGACCCCAACACGTTACAGCAGCCCCCCTACAGTTAGACCCCCAACAGTTGGACCCACTTTGTCCTCCAAACATTACGACTTTATTCTCAAAGCCTGCTCTGTTTATTTTTAACAGTGGCCCTAAAACGCAGTCGTAGGAATGTTGGGTGTGTGTGTGTGTGTGTGTATTTTGTCTTTTTTTTTTTTTTGGAACTTATTATTTATCAAAGGATCACAAAAAGATTCACAGCTTTGCAGTCAGGCCTCATTAAGTCAGGTGTGTACATACAGCCTGGTGTACATTCACGGCATTTGGCAGACGCTCTAATCCAGAGCGACTCACAGTTTGATTATTTCACACAGGTGGGTGAAGGTGGTGTTAGGAGTCTTGCCCAGGGACTCTTATTGGTATAGTGCAGCGTCTTTACCCAGGCAGGGATTGAACCCGTCTACAGCGTGGAAGGCAGAGGTGTTACCCACTACACTAACCAACACTGATGTTTACAAATACTTGTCCAAGTCTACCAACAGACTTGGAAAAACAATCAGCTTGGTATAAGGGAGGCGACGTAATGGAATCGGGATTAAGGCCTACTACCTAATAAAATTTAATTACCCCATGTCTTCAAACTGTTATTGACCCTGCTGGTTCTGCGTCTGTAGTCTCAAATTGTGTTATTTTTCATATTGAGTAGTTCCCATAAACGCTGAACCCAGGACTCCTATGTTGGAACGGTCATTCCCATGGAACGGGTAGATTTGGCGCCTGTTATCAAATCCCTGGGGGGACAACTCCGAGCAGTGACACTACAGGTTCTTTAGGAACTGGAATATCAAAGACCGAGTTCAGAGCATTGTAGATATCCTCCCAGTTCTTCCTCAGCTTTACACGCTTCGGTTTCCCCACAGTTCCTCTGCTCGCTTCCGTTTGAATTCCCTCCAGCTACTAGAGCAGGTAATTGAATGGCATTCTGATCAGATATCTTTCCAAATTTCTACTGAAATCTCCTTGTGCGGTTCGGTTTCCCACTCACGCTTAATGTATAGGGAGTTATGTGACTCCGCTGATTTAGGAGTTTGATATGAATCTGATATTACCCTACAGGATGTCACCTAGTTGTATTTTGAATTTTGGGGAAATAATTTAGGGGAAGATGCCCTGAATGAAGGACAGTAGGCATTACAGCACATTTACTGTGTGTTTACTACAGTCTGTAACTGTAGAACTACAGAGTGCAGCTATACAGTAAGTGGAGCTGATAAAGTGGACAGTGAGCGTAGAAACAAGGAGGTGGTCATGATGTTCTGCCTGATCGGCGTACGTTGTTACAGTAATCCTGTAGAACTTCATGTAGTATTACTGTGGTTCTCATAAGAGACTAAGTATGAATTAATATTCTGTTTTCATGCTTCCTCAGAAATCCCAGAACTCGCAGATCACGGCATCACACTTCCCCCCAACATGCAGGGCCTGACAGAGGATCAGGTCACAGAGCTAAAACTGACGGATGAATGGGAGGAGAAGTGCGTCCCTAGTGGAGGCGGCGAGTTTAAGAAGGACGAAATTGGTCGTAGGAGTGGACACGGTAAGCACTTTGCTACCTACTGGAGCGGTTCTCTGCATTTACCTCCAGCCGTTGAGCTGAAACGCACTCTTCCTTTCATGCAGCTCCCAGTGATAAAATGAAGAATGTTTTGAAGAAAACTGTGGAAGAAGCCAAAGCCTTAATATCTAAAGTAAGTCTTACAATCACATAACGACTGCGCTCACTGTCCACTTTATCAGCTCCACTTACTGTATAGCTGCACTTTGTAGTTCTACAGTTACAGACTGTAGTCCATCTGTTTCTCTGATACTCTGTTACCCTGTTCTTCAGGGGTCAGGACCCCCATGGACCCTCACAGAGCAGGTACTATTTGGGTGGTGGGTCATTCTCAGCACTGCAGTAACACTGACGTGGTGGTGGTGTGTTAGTGTGTGTTGTGCTGGTCTGAGTGGATCAGACACCGCAGTGCTGCTGGAGTTTTAAAACACTGTGGCCACCCACTGTCCACTCTATTAGACACTCCTACCTTGTCGGCCCACCTTGTAGATGTAAAGTCAGAGACGACAGCTCATCTGCTGCTGCACAGTTTGTGTTGGTCATCCTCTAGTCCTTCATCAGGGGTCACAGGACGCTGCCCACAGGAAGCTGTTGGCTGGATATTTTGGTTGGTGGACTGTTCTCAGTCCAGCAGCGACACTGAGGTGTTTAAAAACTCCAGCAGCACTGCTGTGTCTGATCCACTCAGACCAGCGCAACACACACTAACACACCACCACCATGTCAGTGTTACTGCAGTGCTGAGAATGACCCACCACTCAAACAGTACCTGCTCTGTGAGGGTCCATGGGGGTCCTGACCACTGAAGAACAGGGTAACAGAGTATCAGAGAAACAGATGGACTACAGTCTGTAACTGTAGAACTACAGAGAGCAGCTATACGGTCAGTGGAGCTGATAAAGTGGACAGTGAGAGTAGAAACAGGGAGGCGGTCAGAACGTTACGCCTGATCGGTGTAGGCTGAACTGTGTGTTGAGAACATGTAACCTGTATTAATTTCTTTTCTCTTGAAGAAACAAGTTCAGGCGAATGTGTGTGTGACCATGGACATGGTGAACGAGGCTCTGGACCAGCTGCGAGGGGCCGTTATGATAGTGTACCCAATGGGGCTTCCACCCCACGATCCCATCAGGATGGAGTTTGAAAATAAGGAGGACCTTTCTGGAACACAGGTATCTGGCGACTGTTCTCAGACGGGTTCACTCTCAGCCTGATTCACTCTCAGCCTGATTCACTCTCAGACAGGTTCACTCTGACAGGTTCACTCTCAGCCTGATTCACTCTCAGCCTGGTTCACTCTCAGACAGGTTCACTCTCACAGGTTCACTCTCAGCCTGATTCACTCTCAGCCTGGTTCACTCTCAGACAGGTTCACTCTCAGACAGGTTCACTCTCAGCCTGATTCACTCTCAGCCTGGTTCACTCTCAGACAGGTTCACTCTCAGCCTGATTCACTCTCAGCCTGGTTCACTCTCAGCCTGATTCACTCTCAGACAGGTTCACTCTCAGACAGGTTCACTCTCAGACAGGTTCACTCTCAGACAGGTTCACTCTGACAGGTTCACTCTCAGACAGAGGCACTCTCAGCCCCAGTGACATCACATGCACTCTCTGCCACGAAGACAGAAGCCGCCCAACGGCAGGGTGACTGTTTAGCGACAAAATTGCATTAAAAGTAAAGTAGGTTTTTTCCTTCTCCTGTAAGTTACCATGGAGGTACAAGGTTTTCTTCCGACAACAGCGATATGTTCAGTGTAGCTCTTTCTGCCCACCAGTACGCGTTTCACTGTTTTTCCTCATAAAACGGACAAAAACCCTGTGGTGGCAGAGCAGCACTGACGTCATTCACAAGCTGGCGGTGCATGTCAGGCTGAGCGTGCAGCCAGGAACCTTCTCAGCCGTGGTGACGGAACCAGAGCTCAGATCAGATACATCAGTCAAAGATTACAGGAAAACAAGAATTTTGTCTTTTAACTGCTTTGGTACAAGGAATCGTACTTAATATGACCGGGAACAGAAACTAAGAAAGTAGAAAAAGGTGTGGAATTCAGTCACCGGAGCTTCATCTCCGCTGGCCGACCACCGATCCCTCCTGCCTGACCTGATGATGTTCTCCTGCTCATCAGCCTGCGTGACTAGAATCACCAGAGGTCTGGACCTGATCATGAACCCCGTCCCTCACTTTGACTGAGAACCTGTGAGATGGTTCTAACTTTAATCCAGGAGGGAGTGATGTAATCAGAATTCAAACTCGAAGCTTCTTTGTTATAAAATCTCATCAGCTCTGTCTTTCTCTCTTCATCCGGGGTCGTCCAGAGGAGGATGGGTTCCTCCAACACTAGTTGTAAAAATCACTACACAAATAAATGTTGTTGTTGTTGTTGTTGTTGTTGTTGTTGTTGTTGTTGTTGTGGGATTCACTGTAACAGCTAATAAAAACGGATGCAGTCGATTCTAACACAGTGCATTCTCTGAAGGCCTCTCTGCAGGTGATCCCAGAGGAAGAAGCTCAGCTATGGTGGGCATCCAAAGAGATGCAACGTGGCAAAAAGCTCCAAGATTATGTTGGAAAAAATGAGAAAACAAAGATTGTGGTGAAGATCCAGAAAGTGAGTTTTTGTGCCTTCAGCAGGATCTGCGTATCAGATGTTTATTTTCATATTTATACGTTCATGTTTTTTATTCTCAGTCTTCCTCATTTGTTCTGGGGACTCATACATACATTACATATCTGCTATTCTTATACTTCACTGTGACACAAAATGTAAATAATGAAAGCTTTGACCGGAATGCCTCGGTGAGCGCGTTGACATGCAGGTCATAATTGGATTTCTGCTGTTATCCCATCAGTCAAACGGTCATGTAAACAGCATACTCCGATTTAGAAATCCGATTAAGGAATCTGATAAAGAGGCAGGACTTTAGCTCAGTAGTCAGATTTCTCAGTGCAGGTGAGCTCTTACTCGGATTTCTTTCGGACTTCTCAGTCATTTCATGCCTGAAAATGACCACAAATAAACGAGCAGCAAAGCACTTTTGGAGCGACGCTGATACCAAATACACGCTTGACGAGAGGCATTTAAATGGCACGATGTTTTCAAAAAGCCGCGGTATGAAGTTTGGGTTTTACGTCACGTCTTCACCTCTGAGCTTATTGGCTGGTTGTAAAGCAGAACTCTGATTCCTGTCTGACCTGCAGTTTCCTCTTCATCTGGCTACTCAAGACGATGTAAACGTGTCGATCGGATTACTGACAAAATCGGATTTTCTGCAGTTATGGGATTATTGAGTGCCTGTAAACGCGCTCAGCGTTAACCTTAGTTCTGTCTTTCACAGAGGGGTCAGGGGGCACCAGGAAGGGAGCCTTTGCTTAGCGAGGAGCAGCATAAACAGATGATGTTGCACTATTACAGGAGGCAGGAGGAACTCAAGGTGAGGCTCTGGGTCAAGCTTTTCTTTATGCATTGATTTTACTTGCTGATTGATTCAACAGGCCTCTGAACCTTATGCCCAGACATCAGCTTCACTGCCTCCACTGCCTCTTTTCACACAGTTGACTCTGGGCTGTTTTTGCTCCTTTGCAGAAACTGGACGAAGCAGATGACGATTCCCATTTGCAGTCCGAATGGTCAGACAGGCATGCTCTAAAGAGGCAATTTCAGGGACTTACCAATATCAAATGGGGTCCAAGATAACTGGACAGAAGTAACTTTGTCTCAAAAATGTGGGTATTTTTTCTCCAGTGAAGATTTTGATGCCTTATTCACCCACAAACAAGATTTCCTCACATGCTGTGAAAATCTACCTTTTTAAAAATGATTTTCAGAAGATAAATACATGTAAATACAGCTCGGGTTGACCGTTTGGTGTCACTGAAATATGAAATATGGCCTTGAATAAGTATTCATTAAAATAGCTCTCTTCCAAAAAGTGCTGAAAGAAGGATGCAACACATTTCCTGTCTTTGTCTGTGATCCTGGCACTCGCTCCATCGAAATCCGAGGCTGTTTACAAGCTCCAGGACTGTGAACTTCATCCAGGAGAGCGATTGTTGAACATTTCAGTTCCTCAAGGCCAAACGAGCAGCAACGGGACAGAGAGGTGTGGTTCTGCGAGTCGATCAGAGAGACAGCCAGGCACATGATATGCTTCTGAGAAATAAGGGCTCCTTGGTTTAAAAGTGGGAAATAAAGGGTCTTTGATTTAAAAGTATGCATGCATTGTCCTTTAACACCGACACTCAATGCATATTAAACGTTTTTAATTCAGTATTAAATAACTTAATAAGAAATATATGAAAGGTGCATAAGTAACGTGTAATGACCACACAGTGATCGTCACCTGAGGATCCATCCGACTTCCTAAATGACTTGCGTGTACATGCATTCATCCATTGCAGCAAAGCGAAGGCAGTTAACGTGCGCTGGTCAGTGAAGAGTACAGGAGGTACCGTTGAGGTACGCATGCATCCTGATCTCTTGGATGACCATCTCCCGTCGTTCCAGCCTCTCCATCAGCTCTGCTGCTTCAGTGGTATAGGTCATTTCCTCCCAACAATACACTGTCCTGCCCACGTCCGACATCACAGAACTGTCCATCAATGGCTCAGACTCCTCCTCGTCATCAGTGTCGTCGTCATCGTCGTCATCTTCAGTTTTCGGTTCCTCAGGCTGTTTCTTCTTCAGACAGCCTGTTCCTTTAAGATGCCTGGTGCATGTTAGCTTCACGGAGACGGCCAGCAGAACGACAAGCAGCCCCAGACAGACGCCAGAGACGAAGAGCAGACCCGCCATCTCGGCATGTTCTACAAGATAAAAGTGCACTTTCATTCACGAGAGCTTGGTCATAGAACAATTGGCTCAAAACTTCATTAAGTGGGACGTAACCGTTGGCAACGGTTTAATAATGGGCAGAGGTCCAGTTCAATTCATAGGGTGAGCTCAGCAAATGGACATCGAGTAAACTGGGACGAGTGTTGCTCTTTGAGTGACGCCAGCTGATCAAATGTAACTGTTATGGATAGTCAATGACAAGAAATGTGATATGGATATAAATCATAAAGAATGAGGTGTATATATTAGAACTTGATCAGGCATAACATTCTGACCACCACCTTGTTTCTTCAGTTACAGACTGTAGTCCATCTGTTTCTCTGATACTCTGTTACCCTGTTCTTCAGGGGTCAGGACCCCCATGGACCCTCACAGAGCAGGTACTATTTGGGTGGTGGGTCATTCTCAGCACTGCAGTAACACTGACATGGTGGTGGTGGTGGTGGTGTGTTAGTGTGTGTTGCGCTGGTCTGAGTGGATCAGCCACAGCAGTGCTGCTGGAGTTTTTAAACACCTCAGTGTCGCTGCTGGACTGAGGATAGTCCACCAACCAAAAATATCCAGACAACAGTGTCCTGTGACCCCTGATGAAGGACCAGAGGACGACCAACACAAACTGCAGCAGCAGATGAGCTGTCGTCTCTGACTTTACATCTGCAAGGTGGACTGACGAGGTAGGAGTGTCTAATAGAGTGGACAGTAGAGCGCTGCTCCACTCACACCAGCGCAACACACACTAACACACCACCACCACCACGTCAGTGTTACTGCAGTGCTGAGAATGACCCACCACCCAAACAGTACCTGCTCTGTGAGGGTCCATGGGGGTCCTGACCACTGGGAACAGGGTAAAAGGAAAGGACATGCATTATATGTAGAATAAGTGTGTTTGTGTGTGTGTGTGTGTGTGTGTGTGTGTGTGTGTATATATATATACACACACACAAAAACAATAAGTATTAAGCTGTTATGAGAGTCTTTTAATGTGTCCACCAAGAATTGAGCCAGGTTTGCTGAGGTCACCGTATAAAATGCATAATTTAGTAAACGAAGCCATTCGGAGAGGTTGAGTTTAAGTGTGTATGATGTGAGATAAACAGAGAAAACTCGCACTGAAACTCTTAAATGGGTCAAACATCAGCGTGCATGCAACCACAGGATGATACGTTTAAATGAACGAGTAGTTTAGGTGTGGAGAGAGAAAAGATTTGCCTCTACCTTTAATGTAGCCATATGTCATAAGAGAGCTGCTCAAAATAATTCCATTGTTTTCTGGTAATCTGGAATCCCTGACATGCGGAAAATCCCCTATGAATAATGAGGTATAAACATTATACATACATACTTACACAGTCATATGCTGTAGATCAAATTATGGAACTGCATGTCATTACCTGCCTTGGTGGTCTCATGGGGAGCCGAGGTAGTTTTGAAAAAGTCAGGGTCAGCCTCTCTGAGCAAACTCTGTGGGACTGACAGGAAAACAGAGCAAAAGTGTCCACTAAGCAGAGGTCAGTTATTACTTCAGTCAGAGTCACGAGAGAATAGAATTAGGACGGAATAAGTCAATTCTTCATCTTTATGACCGAGTCAGGACCCAGACACTGTTCTGTGCGGACCTGGACTTATAACCGCTAAACTATGGGGAAGTATATCATTTTTATAGGGTGGTCCTGTTTTAATCAGCATAACTTTTCTAGCCTTTACGGTGGCTTTAGTGGCCTGGGAGACTCACAGACCAATCACATGTGTTATAAATATCACACGTCACGCTACTCAGCCAATCAGATCTGTGCATTATCAGAGAAAATGTAGAGAGGAGAATCCCTGCCATCATGCTCGAGCAGTAAAGCCCCGCCTCCTGCTGCCCGAAACCCATTTACTGTATAAATAAAGGAAACACACAGGTGAGATTTCTTTGTTTTTCAGTGAAATCCCTCCTTCTACATTCTATAATGAAAGGAAAGTTCTGGTTCAGTGATTAGAGACTATTTTAACTTCTTTTTTTATCCTTTGAGCTCCGTTCACTCCCATTCATTGAGGACTTGCTCGCGGGCGCCCTCTGCTGTTCAGCAGGCCTGTTTTTGATGTAATGGGGGAAATAAGAAGTGGCCAGACTCCTCATAAACTGGCTCTGGCATTACGATGAGCTCTGAGACTCGAGTGAGTGACGCCACACAGGGGAGGGACGAGGAGAGAAACAGAAGTCAGAGAAGAAAGTGAGTCAGAGGGAAGTTATTCCACATGACGTGATCTAAAAAGAGGAAACTGACAGTAAATGTTGTTGAAATCTGACCGAACTGGACTTTATTTGATCTGATATTTGGTAAATGTTGTTGAAATCTGAGCGAACTGGACTTTATTTGATCTGATGTTCAGTAAATGTTGGTGAAATCTGACCGAACTGGACTTTATTTGATCTGATGTTCAGTAAATGTTGGTGAAATCTGACCGAACTGGACTTTATTTGATCTGATGTTCAGTAAATGTTGTTGAAATCTGACCGAACTGGACTTTATTTGATCTGATGTTCAGTAAATGTTGGTGAAATCTGACCGAACTGGACTTTATTTGATCTGACGTTCAGTAAATGTTGAAATGTGACCGAACTGGACTTTATTTGATCTGACGTTCAGTAAATGTTGGTGAAATCTGACCGAACTGGACTTTATTTGATCTGACGTTCAGTAAATGTTGGTGAAATCTGACCGAACTGGACTTTATTTGATCTGACGTTCAGTAAATGTTGGGGAAATCTGACCGAACTGGACTTTATTTGATCTGACGTTCAGTAAATGTTGGGGAAATCTGACCGAACTGGACTTTATTTGATCTGACGTTCAGTAAATGTTGGGGAAATCTGACCGAACTGGACTTTATTTGATCTGACGTTCAGTAAATGTTGGGGAAATCTGACCGAACTGGACTTTATTTGATCTGACGTTCAGTAAATGTTGGTGAAATCTGACCGAACTGGACTTTATTTGATCTGATGTTCAGTAAATGTTGGTGAAATCTGACCGAACTGGACTTTATTTGATCTGATGTTCAGTAAATGTTGGTGAAATCTGACCGAACTGGACTTTATTTGATCTGATGTTCAGTAAATGTTGGTGAAATCTGACCGAACTGGACTTTATTTGATCTGATATTCAGCTGTCGACTGTATAAGACGCGAGGAAATTTTCTCTTCCTTTTTAAATTACAGTACAATGAAAACATTTCTGTGAAAGAAAACAGAAAGGCATGAAAGTTGATTCATAACTCCACTGCTGTACCACTAAGAAAACAGAGCAAAGACAAACATGACTCAGTCTTAAACAAACCGCAATATCCACTGTTCAAACAGCAGCACAAGCTCCCAAGGTTCTGCCTGAGGAACCAAGCTGGCACAGAAGTACAGCATCTCCAGGGCCCTTTCAAGCAGAGGCTGATGAGTAATCCTATTCTTCATGTGAAAGTGCCTGATGCCAATCAGCAACAAAGGCCTGGCATTTAAACCAATTGCAGGAAGTCCTACAGGAAGGCCACAGAGTCTCCGAATGCCAGTCACATTCTCTGCGTCTATTCCTGAACAGTGCTCCGTATTTACTCTGTCATTGTACTTCAGGAAGAAAACGTATGGATAAAGCAACACACCAACATGTTGCAGGGAGTCCACGTAACGTCTCACTTTCCCACACTCAGAAACAATTCACACATACAAGAGAGCTTCAACAGTTCATCGAGGGCTCATTTTAGGTGGGTATAGGCTCCTTTAGTGTCTCCCAAGCGTTGTCCTGGCGTTCCGCTGCACAACATACGTGATGTTTTTCCTTCTCTAACCCATTCCACCACTGGAGCAGTCGTGGGCTGGAGGTTAGGGAACTAGCCTTGTGACCAGAAGGTTGCTGGTTTGATCCCCTAAGCTGACATTGTGTGACTGAAGTGCCCTTGAGCAAGACACCTAACCCCCAACATATCCATGCGCTGTGGATAGGGCTGCCCACCGCTCCGGGCAAGTGTGCTCGCTGCCCCCTAGTGTGTGTGTGTTGATTAGTATGTAGTGTTTCACTGCAGGGATGGGTTGTGGGACTAATAAGGATCTCTCAAATTTTCACAGAACTCCTCAGAGAAGCGGTGCTGGTATAGAATCTGTAACTGTCATTAGAGTCATAGTAAAGAAAGAGAGGACTCTGATCTTGATCAGCCCTTCTACTCTGAGACAATTGTGAATATGGGCCTAGATCCAACCAGTCAGAGTGGGATTGGGCATATTAGAGCAGAGAACTCACTAAATTGCCTTATGGGTGCACTTCGTAAGTACAGTCATACGCAAAGGTTTAAACACACCAAGTCAAACTTGTTTAGTTTGATTTTGTTAACCCACTTTACTGCATAATTTATACTTATTTACTGAATTTAACATGGACGAGAAGGCCTGGCACACAGTCTCCGCTCTAATTCATCCCAAAGAGGTTCTATGGGGTTGAGGTCAGGACTCTGTGCAGGCCAGTCAAGTTCTTCCACACCAAACTGGCTCATCCGTGTCTTTATGGACCTGCTTTGTGCACTGGTGCTCAGTCATGTTGGAGCAGGAAGGGGCCGTCCCCAAACTGTTCCCACAAAGTTGGGAGCATGAAATTGTCTAAAATCTCTTGGTGCTGAAGCTTTAAGAGTTCCTTTCACTGGAACTAAGGGGCCGAGCCCAACTCCTGAAAAACAACCCCACACCATGATCCCCCCTCCACCAAACTTTACACTCGGCACAATGCAGTCAGACAAGTACCGTCTCCTGGCAACCGCCAAACCCAGACTCATCCATCGGATTTCCAGACAGAAAAGCGTGATTGGTTACTCCAGAGAACACGTCTCCATTGTTCTAGAGTCCAGTGGCGGCGCTTTACACCACTGCATTCCACGCTTTCCATTGCGCTTGGTGATGTAAGGCTTGGATGCAGCTGCTCAGCCATGGAAACCCATTCCATGAAGCTCTCTACGCTGTTCTTGAGCTGATCTGAAGGCCTGACCTCTGTGCACTATGCCCCTCAGCATCCGCTGACCGCTCTGTCATTTTACGTGGCCGACCACTTCGTGGCTGAGTTGCTGTCGTTCCCAATCGCTTCCACTTTGTTATAATCCCACTGACAGTGGACTGTGGAATATTTAGTAGTGAGGAAATTTCACGACTGGACTTGCTGCACAGGTGGCGTCCGATCACGGCACCACGCTGGAATTCACTGAGCTCCTGAGAGCGACCCATTCTTTCACTAATGTCTGTAGAAGCAGTCTGCAGGCCTAGGGGCTCGGCTTTATACACCTGTGGCCATGGAAGTGACTGGAACACCTGGATTCAGTGATTTGGATGGGTGAGTGAAAACATTTGGCAATATAATGTATATTCTTTCTATATGCAATATTTTATGCTTTATTTTTTTCCCCTGAAAAATGTTAAATAAATAGTAATTGTGCATTAAAGGTTGCAGACGTGTGTTTGATGAATTTACTGACACTGACAAAAACAACAAAACCGTGTCATTTGACCCGGGGTTCCCTTTTGCATACAGTGGTACACAATTATTAAATGATGCTGCACAATTTATCAGCTGCCCTCTGCCTGTTAATCAGCGGAGATGGACCACTCTAGAAACACAGCTGACCGGATATTATTTGGGTGGCAGATCATTTTCAGCACAGCAGTCAAAACATGAGAGCGTCATGTTGTTGTGCGTAATATTTTTTATATTTCATAAAAGTGTATCAGGCACAACAGTGAGTGTGTTTACATGCACTCGATAATCTCATAATTGCACAAAATCAGATTTTGTCAGTAATCTGATCAACACGTTTAACATGCACTTGAGTAATCAGATATAGGGGAATTCCGGTTTAGACAGTGATCAGATTTCTGCTTTACAACCAGTCAATAAACTCACAGACGAAGACGTGACGAAGACGTGACGAAGACGTGACGAAGACGTGACGAAGACGTGACGTAAAACTCAAATTTCATGCTGTGATTTTTTTAAAACATTGCAGTTTTACCCTAAAATATGAACTTAAATCATCTAGAAGATGATTCTCATGGCGACGCTGCTCGCTTATTTCCTCTACCGCCGTCTGCGCAGACTGAGAAGTCCGAAAGAAATCAGAGTAAGAGTTCACATGCACTGAGAAATCTGACTATTGAGCCAAAGTCCAGCGTCTTTATCAGAGTATGGCGTTTACAACCGCATTTGATCAGATAACTGCAGAAATCTGATTATGATCAGATTACTGAGTGCATGTAAACACACTCAGTGTTGGAGTTTTTCAACACTGTATAAACCGGCACACACTTATCTGGCGTACGGTTAACGACTCAAGCTCATACACACTGTGTTAGTCGTGCGCCAGTCCTGGTACCTTTCTGACCACAGGACCCCTGCTGACTGGATATGTTTGAGTGTGGCGTAAAAACCCCAGCAGTCCTGCTGAGCTGGGCTGTGATACTCTCACACTAGTGCAACAGCAGAACAGAGCTGCTACCACACCACTACCACCACATCAGCGTCACCACTGCACCACTTTAGTCCACCATACACATAACATCTGGTCAGTGGCGGTCCTCGTCCATTCACGGATGCCGCACAGCACAGCAACCGATGAGCTGCAGTCACAGTAAACCTACAAAGTGCACCTATGGTTGGTGTACATAAGACTACTAATAATAAGCCAATGAAATGTTCATACCACAAGAGTAGAAGACGGTGAGGTACGTCTTTGTTCCAGGGGCGCAGGGGTTCGTGAAATGCTGATCATCAACAGCAAGCAGGCACCACTGCTTTCCATAACACGCACTTCTCACTGCGTTTAGGGCCCCATGATATAAACACTCTGTTCAACACACATGGATATAAAAAAGGATAAAATGCTCACTGACAAAACTCTCCAGAAATATTTGAATCATTCTGGTTGAGAACTTGTTGTTGGAAGGAAACCATCCATTTTCTAAGCCTCTTCTCCCTCAGGGGGGGTGCTGGAGCCTATCCCAGCGGTCATCGGGCGGAGGGCAGGATACACCCTGGACAGGTCGCCAGTCCATCGCAGGGCTTTATTTACAGTGGAAGGAAACCTTGTATCTCCATTTTTGACGTTTTTCAGTTTTTGACATAATTTAAAAATACTTGCGACCCTTTTCAGTGTGCGTACATTTCATGATGAATGGACTGAAAGAAATGACCCAAATTTACTTGGAAAGACGTCTGGTTCCATTGACTTCCATTAAAAGTAAAGTGGGTTTTTTCCGTCTCCTGTAAAGTTACTATTCTGGAGATACAAGGTTTCCTTCTGTCAACAGCAAACTGCTCTAGCGTTATTGACTCTAGCTGTGGCCAGTTTTCACACAGCTATGTAATATAGCTGAAATAGCCAGTGTTGTACGCTGAGATTATGTGGAGGAAGCCTTTTCTGAGCAACGTTGTTTCTTAAATACACTACATTTCCAAAAGTATTCGCTCGTCTGCCTTCCCTTTGCAGCTATAACAGCTTCAGCTCTTCTGGGAAGGCTTTCCTCAAGGGTTAGGAGTGTGTTCATGGGAATTCTTGACCGTTCTTCCAGATGCACATTTGTGAGGTCAGACACTGACGTTGGACGAGAAGGATGTGGTTGGGTGAGTGAATACTTTTGGAAATATAGTGTATGTTTTTCCAGGTGAAAAGTTGGTATCTGTACCTTTTCATAACCGAATGTTTTAAAACAATAAAAGCCTGGAGGCGAGGCGGGGTGTGTGGAGTCAGTCCAGCTTAGAACTCATCATTTCAGTGGGTTATGGTCCAGTTATGCTCCCTGACGGAGATGGAGCCTTGAGGGTCCCACCCCACTGACAGTTTAGTACCTTTGCTTCTGAGAGTGTAGAAACTGATCACTGGGTTAAAACATTTAGACCGACTGACGTACTCACCATAAGGAGGTGGCTGTTCCTCCTCTGAAAGACAAGCCTCTCTCTCTCTGAGTTCTCTCCCGTACACGGCCCAGTAGATGTTCAGCACCTTTGGATACTTACAGTGGAGCAGCATCTGATCTCCCTCACACCTGGTCCTGTTCTTATGCTCCGCTGAGTGGAGAAGACCTCAGCTGGGTTTACAGGGGAACTATTATAGCCTACAATCAAACATACGGGTGAAGTACTCACTGGGTTTGCAGCTGTATGACACATGAAGGTATTTGGGAGTCCCGGGGCAAGGGTCTCGGCCAAACAAATGACGATGAACCAGAACCTGACAGTGTCTATGGCCCTGGCATTCTGACAGCATCTTCTGGTGGAGAGAAGAATGCAAAGGTGCTTTAGTGTGGAGTTTCGGGGGGGACATTTATTTTGCCATTACCTACCATTTACTCCTCTCCTATGAAGGCTGAGAGGAATGGTGCAGACAAAAGAACTTATTTTTAGACACTTTTAATTACCTATCAACCTTTATTTACAGTGCTTGTGTGGTATAGACCTTTACGAAACAGCTAATGAACCTACACGTCTTTTGAGTTGTATGTAATGCTGATCACTTTAAAAGAGTAGCAACACCAAAAATGACATTTTATTTGCTGACAATGTATTTTAAAATATTTTAGGCCAGCAGTTACTGTTTAACAGCAACTCCGATTTAGCCCTCGCTGGTTTAACGTTGGTTAAAACAACGTTGCTCAGAAAAGGCCTCCTCCGCCTAATCTTAGCGTACAACACTGGCTATTTCGGCTACATCACATAGCTGTGTGAAAACTGGCCACAGCTAGAATCAATAAAGCTAGAGCCATTTGCTGTTGACAGAAGGAAACCTTGTATCTCCAGAGTGGTGACTTTACAGATGAAGGAAAAAACCCGAATTCACTTGTAATGGAAGTCAATGGAACCAGAAGTTTTTCCAAATAATTTTGGGGCATTTCTTTTGGTCCAATCATCGTGAAATTTACACACAATGTAAAAGGCAAGATGTCTTTTCAAATGATGATAAAAAACTGGAAAACGGAGATACGAGGTATATAATTAGATCATTTTACACAGGTAGGCAATGGTACTATTTGGAGTCTTGCCCAAGGACTCTTACTGGTATAGTGTAGGGTGGTTACCCAGGCTGGGGACTGAACCCCAGTCTACAGCATAGAAGGCAGAGCTGTTACCCACTACACTAACCACCCAAGAGGTATGATGCATATTGTATAGGCTAGAATTTTATCCCATTCTGATTTGTCAGAAATGTAATAGAGGAGATGGGTGGACCAGTGGGATGAGGAGGGAAAGGGGGTTGTTTTTGGTGCGATTCAGTTTCGTCACATTGTGATAAAGTGCTGTTTGACTAACAGAATATATATATATATATATATTTTTTTTTTTTTTTTCTATTTTTTTTTTTCAGTTTTTGACAATTTTTTACATAATGTTTACAATGTGTTTAAATTTCATGAAGAATGGACCAAAAGACACAACCCAAAATAACTGGAAAAAAGTCTGGTTCCATTGACTTACATTAAAAATAAGGTATTTTTTAAGGTTTTTTTTCTTCTCTTGTAAAGTTACCATTATATACACACATATGCCAAAATGTTCACAATTCATTTTGAGCAGCCGCCTTCTGTAATGCAGCTTCTAGAGAGTATTAAACACTCTGGACGTCTCAAACCACTCTGGCTTGGTTTACATCTTAACAGTTAAATTATACCCAAAATTTTTAAAAATGCTGGATATTCGCTTTAGGATTAAGAGTTGGGCTGATCTGATCTGAGATCTGCAAAAGCACAGCTAACGTCTCAGCTCACTCAGTAAAACCCCCTGTGCTGAACTGACCCGTGTTTGTGTCCAGCTGGACATGACTGTAGGTGTTGATTGAGTTAATTCAATATTGGGCTTTTCTTCTTGCCTGATCCCTCAGAGGTTGAGAGTAATTTGCATTTAATGTCCTGTTTTTATAAAATCTTGTTCCTGTCATGTTGTGTTAAGATCTCAGCAGCTGATTACACTGATTTTATGATCTCAGCGCTGATCTCAGGATGTCCTGATCTCGTTTTCGTAACTGCCAGACAGCCCAAGCCTATAAAGTAAAGCGACAGGCTGGCTCTGTTCTTCTCTACGCTCAACATGAGGCACCTATCGTTTCAGCTTTGGCCTCTCCGTTCAGGCTGTGTTGAGTCCATCAGAGCTGCTGTATCTCCACCACATAAGGAATGAAATGCTCCCATTCATAATTACACATATAATCCATTGTTATCGTGTCAGGTGTGTAATAAACGGTGCACCTGCAGGGTTTCTCACCTGTAAGGCTGTGCGTGCGGAGCAGCTGATCTCGTTCCCAGCACGCGCCCCGTCCTGCCCGTAGAAAGCTGCGTGCACGGCGATGGTAGAGTGGCGCGGGCACGACAGCAGCGCGCGCTCTCCGTCGCGGGCGTGCGCCGAGTGGCTGTTAATGATCCTGAACAAGTAGCCTAACAGATGGACACACACTCAGATGGACACACAAACGGCCAAGCTTCCAGCTCTGTTCAGTCAGCACGAGGAGCGAAACTCGCGTTTAGTCCCACTTTTATAGTTATTCTCCGTCATCATGAATCAGCTGAGCGGCCAAAAATACTCAAATAAGTGTGCGAACGACTTAAGTAGCGGTAAAAATAGCTACAAAAAAAGTGGTCAAATTATGAGCTGGTATTTCATAACAGAAAAAGTTCTACAGTACTATTATTATGACTACCTCATAATCATGATAGCGTCTCATTATGACTTGCTGTCCCATAATTATGACTTGATAATAATGAGAAAGCTCTCATTATGAGAAAGTGGATCATAGTTATGATTTAATGTTAAAATAATTACTTGCTACAGCATATTTATCATACAAAAAATTATGGCAAAATTATAATTATGAAACGCTAAGTCGCAGTTATGAGAAGGCGAGTCATAATTATGACAGTAAGTCATAATGAGATGTTAAATCAGAATTATAAGATACTATGTCATAATTGTGAGAAAGCAAGTCATAATTATAGATATTAAGTCATAATTCTGAGAATCGCATTATTAAGAGATACTAAGTCATAATTTTCAGAAAGTAAGTCATAATTATCAGACGGTAAGTCATGAATATGATATCCCAGGTTGTAATTATGGTTTAGTATCTCATAATTATAACAAAATCTCATAGTTATGGTTTAGTATCTCATAATTATGAGATTAAGTCATTATTATGATATACTAAACCATAAATTTGAGGTTTTAAAGTGATAATTATGAGACTCTGTCATTATTATGAGTTAGAGTCATAACGGAGATACTGACTCATAAAGATGAGACATCAAGTCATAATTACGGGATACTAAGCCATAGTTATTAGATGCTAAACCATAATTATGAGATAGGATCTCATTCTTATGAGATACTAAGTCATAATTATGATATACTAAGTCATAAGACTTTCGCATCCAGAATATCAGCACAGAGTTTGTTAGGCCTTCTTCTTCTGTTTTAGAGATAATGACTGGTTTAGAAGAAGATGCTGAGGCGCGAGAGGAGAACGGCAGTAACAACGCTGAATAATACTGAGATATTAAATCATAAATATGAGATAGGATCTCGTTATCATGAGAAGTTAAGTCGGTACTAACGCTGAATAATAATGAGATATTAAGTCGTAAATATGAGACAGGATCTCGTTATCATGAGAAGTTAAGTCGGCACCGACACTGAATAATAATGAGATATTAAGTCGTAAATATGAGATAGGATCTCGTTATCATGAGAAGTTAAGTCGGCACAACGCTGAATAATAATGAGATATTAAGTCGTAAATATGAGATAGGATCTCGTTATCATGAGAAGTTAAGTCGGCACCGACGCTGAATAATAATGAGATATTAAGTCGTAAATATGAGATAGGATCTCGTTATCATGAGAAGTTAAGTCGGCACAACGCTGAATAATAATGAGATATTAAGTCGTAAATATGAGATAGGATCTCGTTATCATGAGAAGTTAAGTCGGCACAACGCTGAATAATAATGAGATATTAAATCGTAAATATGAGATAGGATCTCGTTATCATGAGAAGTTAAGTCGGCACAACGCTGAATAATAATGAGATATTAAGTCGTAAATATGAGATAGGATCTCGTTATCATGAGAAGTTAAGTCGGCACCGACGCTGAATAATAATGAGATATTAAGTCGTAAATATGAGATAGGATCTCGTTATCATGAGAAGTTAAGTCGGTACTAACGCTGAATAATAATGAGATATTAAATCATAAATATGAGATAGGATCTCGTTATCATGAGAAGTTAAGTCGGCACCGACGCTGAATAATAATGAGATATTAAATCATAAATATGAGATAGGATCTCGTTATCATGAGAAGTTAAGTCGGTACTAACGCTGAATAATAATGAGATATTAAGTCGTAAATATGAGATAGGATCTCATTATCATGAGAAGTTAAGTCGGCACCAACGCTGAATAATAATGAGATATTAAATCATAAATATGAGATAGGATCTCGTTATCATGAGAAGTTAAGTCGGTACTAACGCTGAATAATAATGAGATATTAAGTCGTAAATATGAGATAGGATCTTGTTATCATGAGAAGTTAAGTCGGCACCAACGCTGAATAATAATGAGATATTAAGTCGTAAATATGAGATAGGATCTCGTTATCATGAGAAGTTAAGTCGGCACCGATGCTGAATAATAATGAGATATTAAGTCGTAAATATGAGATAGGATCTTGTTATCATGAGAAGTTAAGTCGGCACCGACACTGAATAATAATGAGATATTAAGTCGTAAATATGAGATAGGATCTCGTTATCATGAGAAGTTAAGTCGGCACCGACACTGAATAATAATGAGATATTAAGTCGTAAATATGAGACAGGATCTCGTTATCATGAGAAGTTAAGTCGGCACCGACACTGAATAATAATGAGATATTAAGTCGTAAATATGAGATAGGATCTCGTTATCATGAGAAGTTAAGTCAGCACAACGCTGAATAATAATGAGATATTAAGTCGTAAATATGAGATAGGATCTCGTTATCATGAGAAGTTAAGTCGGCACAACGCTGAATAATAATGAGATATTAAGTCGTAAATATGAGATAGGATCTCATTATCATGAGAAGTTAAGTCGGCACCAACGCTGAATAATAATGAGATATTAAATCGTAAATATGAGATAGGATCTCATTATCATGAGAAGTTAAGTCGGCACCAACGCTGAATAATAATGAGATATTAAATCATAAATATGAGATAGGATCTCGTTATCATGAGAAGTTAAGTCGGCACCGACGCTGAATAATAATGAGATATTAAGTCATAAATGTGAGATAGGATCTCGTTATCATGAGAAGTCGGTATCAACGCTGAATAATAATGAGATATTAAATCATAAATATGAGATAGGATCTCGTTATCATGAGAAGTTAAGTCGGCACAACGCTGAATAATAATGAGATATTAAGTCGTAAATATGAGATAGGATCTCGTTATCATGAGAAGTTAAGTCGGCACAACGCTGAATAATAATGAGATATTAAGTCGTAAATATGAGATAGGATCTCGTTATCATGAGAAGTTAAGTCGGCACCGACGCTGAATAATAATGAGATATTAAGTCGTAAATATGAGATAGGATCTCGTTATCATGAGAAGTTAAGTCGGTACTAACGCTGAATAATAATGAGATATTAAATCATAAATATGAGATAGGATCTCGTTATCATGAGAAGTTAAGTCGGCACCGACGCTGAATAATAATGAGATATTAAATCATAAATATGAGATAGGATCTCGTTATCATGAGAAGTTAAGTCGGTATCAACGCTGAATAATAATGAGATATTAAATCATAAATATGAGATAGGATCTCGTTATCATGAGAAGTTAAGTCGGCACCGACGCTGAATAATAATGAGATATTAAGTCATAAATGTGAGATAGGATCTCGTTATCATGAGAAGTCGGTATCAACGCTGAATAATAATGAGATATTAAATCATAAATATGAGATAGGATCTCATTATCATGAGAAGTCGGTACCAACGCTGAATAATAATGAGATATTAAATCATAAATATGAGATAGGATCTCGTTATCATGAGAAGTTAAGTCAGTACAGTTGCTGAACCAACAGAACAGACTGAACTCAACACAAAACGCTTCAGCAAATGTCCGAGCCCATTTCACTGAGACCAGCAGCTACTAATCCACCACAAATGGACTTGGTCTGCATGTAACAGTGAACGGGTCACACGTCATCATCTCAGAGAAAGCTGAAGGCACTAACTTGAGAAGTCGGAGAGTCCGTGCATTTCTCTGCCCCAGAGCAGGAGGACGCTGCAGAGGATCTGAAGAGCCCGCCCGGGTCTGTGGGAGCAGCAGCCCGTGTGCTGTGAGGAGGAGCCCATCATACTCGACACCTCGACTTCTGCATCAAAGCTTCATTAAAGCCCCCCGCGGGCGGGGTGGGGTGGGCTGGTGGGTATTTACCAGGAATTCCAATAAAAACGGCAGAGCAGCGCCTCCCTCACCTGTCAGAGGCTGAGCGCCCAGCAGCCGGAACGGCGTCTGAGACCCCCTCGACAGACAGACTCTACCCCGGAGTCACCAGGCCTCGAGTGCGCTGGGGTTCTGGGCGGTTCTGAGCGGTTCTCAGAGGAAAACGAGCCCAGAGACGGAACATCCGCAGGTGACACACTAGCACATGTTTCAGGAGTGACTCCCTGCCAGCAGACGAGGAAATAAGAAGTGCGCCACAAGTCCGAGCCCCCCGGAGCAGACGGCTCACACCGCCCGGCCGAGCCCCCGGGCGCGTCTCCGCCAGAGTTTCCGCTGATTTACAGGCGCTCGCGGGGCCGACGCGCCGCTGCTGGCGTGTTTAACGCTTCAGAGGAAAAGTGTCGCTCCTGGGAAAGGGGGCGTGGCGCCGAGGGAGAGTGCTGATCAGTGATTGGCTCAGAGGCGGAGGAGAGTTTACTCTGTGTTCAGCTGAATGTACAAACTAGTAATAATAATAATAATAATAATAATAATAAATATATATATATATATATATATATATATATATATATATATATATATATATATATATATATATATGTATGTAATAAACAGTGATTTTCTGGATGTTGTGTTTGTTTATCCATCTCCAAGCCGCTCCTCGAGGAAGTCCAGTATTATATGTAGTTAAAAAGCAGCTCCTGGTTTGACCAATCAGTGCTCAGTAAATTGAGCTCATGATGTCATTGATGATATTAACGAGTCTCTGTGGCGGCTGTGAAGGTGTCGAGGAAAAATATGGACCCGAGAAATTCTTGTTACTTTTAATTGTTTTTCTGTTTATCTGAATTATGAATACGACTTTATTCGAATGTATATTGTGATAAACTCACTGCTGAGGTCAACTGGTTAAACATTTACTTAGATGTCTAAAACTTTCACACAGTGCTGTGCCTGTGTGTGTCTCTCTCTATATCTATATCTATATCTATATATCTATATATATATATATCTATATATATATATCTAGAGAGAGAGAGAGAGAGAGAGAGAGAGAGAAAGCAAGAGAGAGAGAGAGAGAGAGAGAGAGAGAGAGAGAGAGAAAGCAAGAGAGAGAGAGAGAGAGAGAGAGAAAGCAAGAGAGAGAGAGAGAGAGAGAGAGAGAGAGAGAGAGAGAGAGAGAGAAAGCAAGAGAGAGAGAGAGAGAGAGAGAGAGAGAGAGAGAGAGGGGGAGAGAGAGAGAGAGAGAGAAAGCAAGAGAGAGAGAGAGAGAGAGAGAGAGAGAGAGAGAAAGCAAGAGAGAGAGAGAGAGAGAGAGAGAGAGAGAGAGAGGGGGAGAGAGAGAGAGAGAGAGAAAGCAAGAGAGAGAGAGAGAGAGAGAGAGAGAGAGAGAGAGAGAGAGAGAGAGAGAGAGAGAGAGAGCTCTGTTCATGCTTTACAGACACGTAATAAAGTCTAACAGTAATACAAGACGTTTAAATATTAATGTAGAGTTAATTACCCGTTGAGTTAAAGAGATGCTTCTTAAAAGTGAGCACTGTTTGGAAGTCCAGAGAAGCCATGAGCTGTTGCTTTAATTTTCTGGATTGTTATCTTGAGAAAACAAGATAAGTAACTCATTATTTCAAGATAACAATTTTGTTATATTGAGATAACAAGGAAAGTAACTCATTATTTCAAGATAACAATTTTGTTATATTGAGGTAACAAGAAAAGTAACTCGTTATTTCAAGATAACAATTTTGCTATATTGAGATAACAAGGAAAGTAACTCATTATCTCGAGATAACAATTTTTGTTATTAATAAGTAACCTGCTATTTTACTATGTTCTCATGCTTTACTAAGTCATGGCCACAACTTAATTATCTCATTCCCACACCTTACTAAGTTGTAGCCACGCATTATTTTTATTTATACAGGACATCATCAGTGGGGCTCCGTAAGATCACAAACATTAAGATAAACATTAACATAAAGATGAGCAGAGATTCACCAAGCTGTGAAAAACGGCGATCAGGCCATTTACAGGACATAATATCATCAAAAGACTCAGAGAAACTGGAGAAATAAAAAACAAAATGTGTTTGTTTTGCTCAGAAAAACACTAATACAATAATATTAATACAGTAAGTAGTGATTTTGCATATCAATGTGTTTATTTAACCATTTCCAAACCTCTTCTGAAAGCAGCCTCAATCAATCCAATACCTTACTTGACTAATCAGTCCTTCAGTTTGTTAAATCAGATGTGCTGCTGAAGGAACGCAGTGAAGGTGATGTGATGTTTGTGGGCATTCAGGAGAAACACGGAGCCCAACTTTGCTTTTTCAGTTACTTTTAACTCTGTTTGCTCTATGAGATGGATCGCTCTCAGGAGCTCAGTGAATTCCAGCGTGGTGCCGTGATCGGACGCCACCTGTGCAGCAAGTCCAGTCGTGAAATTTCCTCACTACTAAATATTCCACAGTCCACTGTCAGTGGGATTATAACAAAGTGGAAGCGATTGGGAACGACAGCAGCTCAGCCACGAAGTGGTCGGCCACGTAAAATGACAGAGCGGTCAGCGGATGCTGAGGGGCATAGTGCACAGAGGTCACCGACTTTCTGCAGAGTCAATCACTACAGACCTCCAAACTTCATGTGGCCTTCAGATCAGCTCAAGAACAGCGTAGAGAGCTTCATGGAATGGGTTTCCATGGCCGAGCAGCTGCATCCAAGCCTTACATCACCAAGTGCAATGCAAAGCGTGGAATGCAGTGGAGTAAAGCGCCGCCACTGGACTCTAGAGCAGCGGAGACGTGTTCTCTGGAGTGACCAATCACGCTTCTCCGTCTGGAAATCCGATGAACGAGTCTGGGTTTGGCGGTTGCCAGGAGACCTTAGTTCCAGTGAAAGGAACTCTTAAAGCTTCAGCACCAAGAGATTTTGGACAATTTCACGCTCCCAACTTTGTGGGAACAGTTTGGGGACGGCCCCTTCCTGCTCCAACATGACTGCACACCAGTGCACAAAGCAGGTCCATAAAGACCTGGATGAGCCAGTTTGGTGTGGAAGAACTTGACTGGCCTGCACAGAGTCCTGACCTCAACCCCATAGAACACCTTTGGGATGAATTAGAGCGGAGACTGTGAGCCAGGCCTTCTCGTCCAACATCAGTGTCTGACCTCACAAATGTGCTTCTGGAAGAACGGTCAGAAATTCCCATAAACACTCCTAACCCTTGTGGAAAGCCTTGCCAGAAGAGCTGAAGCTGTTATAGATGCAAAGGGTGGGCCGACATCATATTAAACCCTATGGATTAAGAACGGGATGTCACTCAAGTTCATATGCGTGTGAAGCAAGATGAGCGAATACTTTAGAAATATAGTGTATGTGGATCTCTCTGTTTCTAATATACATACATAAAATGAAAGAATGACGTCTCTGGGAGCTGCTGAGAGAGATGTTGGTGGGATCTTGTGCAGAACAGTTATTGCATTTAAACAATTATTGTACTTAAATGAAGCGATCACAGAGTTGAGATATATTTCTACTAATCAGTGATGGAGTAAATGTAATTAGTTTCTGTACTTTAGTATTTTTTTTCGTGTATCTCTACTGAAGATTTTTTCCATTCTGGGCAACATAAATGATGAACTAACCTAACTTTGTGTAAATAGAGCTCAATATAGAAATATGTCCACATATGCAGTCGAGACTGACGCGGCTTTTTTCTGAATTTCTACAAACACCATTTCATTTTATAGTAAATGAGTTTGGGCTGGTTTATGTTTATGAACAGACGCCTACAGATCAACATAGTAAAGGAGCTCATCTGTGATCCTGAGTTTAAAGCCAGTTTTTATTCAACTTAAACTTGGAACTAAGTTGTAAATAAATCTGAAACTGAAACTTTGCTTGTGTGTAAAAAGTGATTTCAGAGCCACTCGGTTCTCCCTGATGGAAACTGTTTACCTTCAGTGTTTTGTGCTTCTGATCATTTTAATAGACGTCAGCGTCACTAATTAATGACGTTCTATTAAAAGACTGGTTTACCAAGAGAGACGCTGGAGGACTTTCACCTGAAATGAGTTCATGAAGCCAGTCTGGTTATAAAAATGATAACAGGACATCAGAGCCAGAATTACTCTTTTAGTACTTTTACTTTATACTTAAGTACATTTGAAGGGAAATACTTTAGTACTTTTACTCAAGTGGAGGTCTAAAGGGAGGAACTTCTACTTTTACTGGGGGAATATTTTACCCTGGGGGTCTCTACTTTAACTCAAGTACAGGGTTTGTATATAGTGCAGTCAGTTCAGACAGAAGAGGATCGCACATAGATCAGCATGTGTAGATGTGTAAATGTGGTACAATACATATTCTAATGATATATAAATATATATCAACCCGTTCATTTTGGACTCACTCAGGAGCGCCCCCTAGCGTCTGAGAAAAATGGAAGACATTGCCGCCTTCGGGCCAGGAGGGGGCGCTGTGACGCGTCGCTGACGCGGAGAAGAAGAGCAGTGAAAATCGGCGGGCAGGCGGCGGAGCTGAGCTGTAAACAGACCTGCTGTTCAATGGCGGCCCAGACAGGCGCTCGGTCCGGCTGTAGCGACGACACGTACCTGGTGTCTCAGAGCAGCGCGGCCGCGGCGGCGGCGGGGAACCCGGACCCGGACCCGGACCCGGACCCGGACCCAGACGCTCCGGCCGTGTTCCTGTGCGGGCAGTGCCGGCGGCCGGTGGGAGACTCTCTGTCCTGGGCGGGCAGCGACGAGGAGCTCAGCCAGATCATGCTTAAGAGTGAGAACCGCCCAATATCACTGCAGTGAAGTACTAAAGTATTTCCCTTCAAATGTACTTAAGTATAAAGTAAAAGTACTAAAAGAGTAATTCTGGCTCTGATGTCCTGTTATCATTTTTATAACCAGACTGGCTTCATGAACTCATTTCAGGTGAAAGTCCTCCAGCGTCTCTCTTGGTAAACCAGTCTTTTAATAGAACGTCATTAATTAGTGACGCTGACGTCTATTAAAATGATCAGAAGCACAAAACACTGAAGGTAAACAGTTTCCATCAGGGAGAACCGAGTGGCTCTGAAATCACTTTTTACACACAAGCAAAGTTTCAGTTTCAGATTTATTTACAACTTAGTTCCAAGTTTAAGTTGAATAAAAACTGGCTTTAAACTCAGGATCACAGATGAGCTCCTTTACTATGTTGATCTGTAGGCGTCTGTTCATAAACATAAACCAGCCCAAACTCATTTACTATAAAATGAAATGGTGTTTGTAGAAATTCAGAAAAAAGCCGCGTCAGTCTCGACTGCATATGTGGACATATTTCTATATTGAGCTCTATTTACACAAAGTTAGGTTAGTTCATCATTTATGTTGAACAGACTCTCCCAAAGTTTTACGCTGCTGCGCTGACGTTGAACCGCGTGCTGCACTGGGTCGGTATGACCAACAGGTCAAAACCAGCTCTAAACAAAGTGACCGCTGGGCCCTGATTGGTGCTCTGGCTTTGCGCTTCTTTCGTTTTGACATGTTACGTTTTTATACACACAGAAACCAAAAGGAACGACAGATTTCTCAGAATGTAGGAGGAGAAAGTCGGATATTAGACTCTGAAATGTAGTGGAGTGAAAGGAAAAAGTCCAGAATGGAGAAACTTCAGTACAGATACACCAAAAATACTAAAGTACAGAAACCAACTTTGTTACCCTGTTCTTCAGTGGTCAGGACCCCCATGGACCCTCACAGAGCAGGTACTGTTTGGGTGGTGGGTCATTCTCAGCACTGCAGTAAACACTGACTTGGTGATGGTGTGTTAGTGCGTGTTGCACTGGTACGAGTGGATCAGACACAGCAGTGCTGCTGGAGTTTTTAAACACCTCAGTGTCACTGCTGGACTGAGAACAGTCCACCAACCAAAAATATCCAGCCAACAGCGTCCTGTGGGCAGCGTCCTGTGACCCCTGATGAAGGACTAGAGGATGACCAACACAAACTGTGCAGCAGCAGATGAGCTGTCGTCTCTGACTTTACATCTACATGGTGGACCGACAACATAGGAGTGTCTAATAGAGTGGACAGTGAGTGGACACAGTGTTTAAAAACTCCAGCAGCACTGCTGTGTCTGATCCACTCAGACCAGCACAACACACACTTACTCACCACCACCACGTCAGTGTTACTGCAGTGCTGAGAATGACCCACCACCCAAACAGTACCTGCTCTGTGAGGGTCCATGGGGGTCCTGACCACTGAAGAACAGGGTAACAGAGTATCAGAGAAACAGATGGACTACAGTCTGTAACTGTAGAACTACAGAGTGCAGCTATACAGTAAGTGGAGCTGATAAAGTGGTCAGAATGTTCTGCCTGACCGGTGTACGTCAGTATATGAAGGGAGCGGTAAGAGAGCTGATTATATAACCGTCAGTGTAAACTCATGGGTGCTGTTGACTGTGACTCAAAATTCTATCATTGATTTTTCATATTGTCATTTTTTTCCTGGTTTTCAATTTCAGGGGTCAATGAAAACGTCGTGGTCGGAAAAGAGCCTTACGTTTCTTGCACTCAGAATGAACCAGGATGGTAAGACATCTCCTTTTCCTCGTTCCTGTGTCCCATCCTTCACTGTGTGACGGTTTACAGTCATCCAGGTCGGTGTTTCTTAACCCTGGTCCTACAGCGCTCTCAGAAATAAAGGTACTAGACAGTCACTGGGGTGGTTCCCTCAAGGCTCCATCTCCGTGCCTTTAGTCAGGGATCATAACTGAACCAAAACCCACTGAGATGATCTGTTCTAAGCTGGACTGACTCCACACACCCCGCCTCGCCTCGCCTCCAGGCTTTTACTCTACTGCTCTGTTTTAAAACATTCGGTTATGAAAAGGAACAAATACCAACTTTTCACCTGGAGGAACTGATTCAAGCTCCACAATCAGACCTTAGAACCACTGCTGGAGCTTTGAGGGAACATCTACACTGTTGGCACCTTGATGAAGGAAAAATGTGCCTGCACTGAACCTGGGCAGGTACAGGGCAGTGGGCCTCTAGGACCAGGGTTGAGAAACACTGCTCCAAGTCGTTGAGCTGTCGTGTAGGTGAGTGGAGTCGTGGTGCAGTCATGAAATAAGGTTAAAGATCACTACACTTGTCCAATCACCTTGGCTTCAGTCAGACAGTCCAGTTCTTGAGTTATCCTCAGGCTCATGACGCTGTCTCGTGTTTCCCTTTTCCCCCCAGCCTTGTTGTGAATCTCACCTGTCACGGTTGTGGCTCCACACTCGGACTCATGTACACATCGACCCCAAAGGAGTTCGATTTTAAGAGGTCCCTTTTCTGCTTCTGTGTTGAAAATATTGAGAGGTAAACATCAAAACTCTGATGGTCTTTTTTTTATTCGGTTTGGCAGCCTGCAGTAATCCAAGCTTGGACTCTTGTAGCATCTTGAGCTCCTAACGTTCATATTCCATAAGCTCCATTCAGAAGCTGGGCGTCGTGTGAGGCTGTAGCTCTTCTCTCCAGTCTAATAGACGGTGACGTCATTTTAAACCCTTATAATAAAAGAAGCTGAACTTTGTTTTTCTGCTGAAAGTCGAGCCGTTTTTCCCCAAATCTGGGCTCTAAACTATAAACAGACGGCGTCTCTTCAGTGATCTGATCTGGAAACATCACTTTTAGAGAACAACACAAAGAGCGGCGCAGATTTTTGGCCTTCATCTGTAAACTGTAAGCATGTAGTGATGTGTGCAGATCATTTGATGGGCTTTAAAAAATAAATAAATAAGTAAAAATGAACATTAATTTCATGCAGTTATAATTTCCCTCACGATTTGGTCACGAAAATTCAGATGGACAAACCAAAATATACAAGAGGTTAAATGAATCCTCACAGAGCTGCGTTTACCTGATCAGGTTCTCTTCCACAAATATATTTATTTCCCCAGTCTACAGATTTTATTTGTCCTCTATGAATGGTCTCTCTTTTTTGCCTGTGTTTAATCTGCGGTCATTTTCTGCCTAGTTATGTGTTGGGCTCTGCTGACCACCAGATGGCAGCAGTGAGCAGCGAAGAAAGGCCGGTGACTTTAGAGTTCCAGGACCTCATTGAGCAGCAAATGACAAAGGTAAACTCATTATCTGGACAAAGGAATGCCTGGCCTGAGTCTGACCAGTGATTTGATCGCACTAGGAATCGTATAATAAGACTTCATTCAAAGGCTGTGACCTACCGCCCAACAGCAAGACGGACCCTGTTAAATAATCTGCTGTACGCCACTAATCTTAATAAAGATGCGTTAAAAAGGTGCATCTGTCTGCTGGCCATGCGGACTTATTCTGAAACCTTTGAAGGTTATTAAATAATTAAAAAATAAAGACATCACATCTAACATTACGTCACAGCTTTAACTGCTTCCAGGTCAGACCTGAGCTTGGTTCGATGGATTATTTACACAAAAGAAATATTAATAGGCATTAGAAATATTTGTATATTTATATATGATTAAAATTTTTTTTTTCATTTGCAGCCTGGATTTTGTTGATTTTCAGATAATAAATAATAACATACTAAGAGACTCTGTACTTTGTTTATTTTATTTTATTTTATTTTATTTTATTTATTTATTTATTTTGAGGAACCGAACAAATACATCAGACAGGTGGAGGAAAGCAGGGTGATAAACAGTGGACAAAACAATGAATAGCCTTTTTTATAATCACATATACCCTACAACACCGCACACACACACACACACACACACACACACACACACTCGCACACACCAAGCCTTTCCAAACAATACAACAGTCAAAACAACCCTATCTTTAAAGGGAGGACGAAGGAACATGAAAAATAACAAATAAAATCAAAATAAAACAGGAAATAATTCCATATGCTTTTTTTTTTTAGACAAACGTGATTCAGGGGGTTTATTAAGAATTACAGACAGGTAAACAGAGGCTGCAGTAATGATTACATCTGTATTGTTTATACTGACGTGTGATGGTCAGTGAGAATAGAAGACCAGTGGTGGCTTATTTAATAAAACCAGATCTCGTTTTTCCCCCGTAGCGGCACTGATCCCACGCTGGCCTCTCACCATAAACACTTAACACAAAAACGTGCTGTTTTTCTGATGACGTGACCGGACAGCAGAGGGCGGTCTTGCTGTGAAGGGAGAGTTCTTTGTTAGAGGCGACAGTGTGAGCGTGTCCGGCAAACAAAGAGCTATTAGGACCTGTTCAAGAATTTCAGACACAGTGATGTCAGCTGGAGACACCCAGCAGGTTCCTTCCTATATTCAGAATCAGCGCGTGACTCAAATATCCTGCTTTCCACTGAATTTAAAAAGTTTTATTGTTATTATTATTATTATTATTATTATTTTACTTTATTTTTTTTTATGTATTTTTTCATTAAGAGGTCAATTTAAAACCCCACCTGGAGATCATCACTTCAGATTTATGTCCACGCGTCTTTTATTGAAATGTATGGCGAGCTTCGCGTCTGGAGGTGGAATAATGTAATTTGCCTTTAGCTATTGACTTTTGTTCATTTATACTAATTAATAATATGAATATTTACCCGTCCGTGTGAAAGCGTAGCCCTCCTCTGCTCTCCCTCACTTCGTGTCCCATCTCTTGTATGTTTTCCAGATCAAATCTCTAGCCGTGACGATAGGACAGCGGCTCTTGGAGATCGAGGTTGACCTCCAGAGCAAGTCAGAAACGAATGGGAGCTGCTTGTGAGGTCTTTGTCCTCTTCTTCCTGAGAGTTCTTTCTAGTTTGTTATACCTGCGACCGTTTGGCTTGTGCCTTATTTTTGTAGAATAGGCGACTGTCGCATGTTTGACTGAGCGTTTTGGTTTCGGAGACCAGCGCGTGCGACAGGCACACCTGCAGAGTGATGTTCAGTCTGTCAGGTTTTCCAGCGGACTTTATTCGAGCATTTTTCTCCAGAAAAATTCTAGAAAGGCCGGTGGCGCCGGCCTCAGACCAGTCACTGACCGGTCTTTGAATGTGGTGTTTATTGTTGGTTCCCTTCTTTCATTTGAATGTACAGGTTGACTGTTTATAATGTATATAATCCCATGTGTTAAGTAAAAATAGGCCGTTGCAATGTTGTTTTTGTTTATTTTCTTCCTGTTGTTTGTGTGATGTTTAACCTTTGGGATCAAAACAATCCCCCACACACGTGCGGTTTCACTCATCTTCAATAACAAGTGGTGGGTGGTGGGTGGGTGGGTGGTGGCTGGTGGTGGTGGGGGTGACTGAGGGCGGCTTATGCCTTTCTTTTTTGTTTACATTTCCCGTCGAATGTGCCTAGCAACACTTTGGGCTGGGAGGCGGGCAGAGCGTCTCGTGCACCGAGCCCCCTGAGCTGAAAGAGCAGGCAAGAAAGCCCCCAACCTCGAGTGCCGGGGTAGCATAACAACAACAGCTTCGGATGTTGAAGGCAATCCGTGCAGACCAACCAGCGCGCTGTATCCAAGGCACGGCTACCATGGAAACAGGGCGCACATGCTGCGCTGCTCCTGTTGCCATCGCGTCATCCGTTTCCTGGTCTAGGGGGCAGCCAGCCAGCTCGACCCGCCGCCTGCCTGTCAGCCTGCGTCACCGCCCGCGCCTGCTGATTGGCTGGTAGGGGTGGAGCCGCCAGCCTCTAATCCCCCTGGGTGTTTTTCTTTCTCCTTCCCAACGACCCCCCCTTCCTTCTTTCTCTTTTTTCCTCACTCCATCGATCTCCCTCTCCCCCCGGCTCCCCCTCCCTTTTCCTCTTCCCTTTCCAAAATAGTAAAAATAGGAAGGGAGTAGAAAGAAAACAAACAAACAGGCAGCGTGGCTTTGTTTTGCCAGTGCTTGTGTGTTCTCTGATTGGGCGGAGCTGTTCCTTTACTACAGTGGTCACTAATCCTGGTCATGCAGCGCGTTTTAGCCCAACACACCCACTTTGACTCGGATGTGCAGATCATCTCTCCAGCCGTCATTTCTTGCCTGATGGGATGAAATAAAAATGAATCTTATCAAAATAGAGCTGCAGGTTTCCTCAGTTACAGCCACGTGCTTAAAAATATAGTCCTTCAAGGTTCTTTAAAGAACGGTCCTTTAGTGAAGACAGTCGTTCTACACAGAACCATGAACGCTCAGTGACCCGTGTGCGTGCGTATGAAGTTCTCTGAGTGGTGAAACGGTTCTTCAGAGTGGAGAATGTGCTGTATGTGGTTCTGTAGAGCATCAAAAAGCGTTCTGCTGTTGTTCCTTAGGTGCTTGTTGAGGCCCAGCTTATAACAATAGAAGAACATTTTGGTCCTACAGAGAACTCTTTACAGAAAGGTTCTCTAGAAACCCACGTACAACATTTTGTCCTTCAATCTAAACCGTTTCACCATGCAGAGAACTTTTTATGCATGCAAGTGGGGTTCTGAGTCCTTATGGTTCTACACAGAACCATTGTTTTTACTGAAGAACCCTTGAAGAACCGTCTTTATTCAGTGTGTACATCAGCACAAACGTTATTGTAAAATTTGTAACAATAGTGGAACCCTTTTGGTGCTGCATAGGTTCGTTTTTGAAAGGTTTTGTAAAAAAACATCAGAGAGAAGAACCATTTATACATTTAGAATGGTTCCTTGAGTGTCCCTGGTTCTATATGTAACCACTGCCTTTAGTGTAGAACCTTTTTTAAAACATTTTTAAGGATGTTCCCACTTGGCGAAAAGGGTGCTGTATAATACCAAAGAAAGGTTCTTTGACTTGGGACAATAGTGGAACCCTTTTTGGGCCTATACAGTACCATTAAAAAGAAATAAAAATGAAAGAACCTTATCAAACAGGAACCGATTTTGCGTACAGAACTGGTTTGGTTCTTTATATGACCCCTGCCTTTAAGAAAGAACCTGAACGTTTTTAGGTCCACACTTTTAGCCAGAATGGTGCTTCCTAGTACCGAAGAAAGGTTCTCTGACTTGTAACAATAGTGGAACCCTTTTGGTGCAGGGAACCATTCTCTTTCCGACAGAGCCTTTAAAGAAGCCCCTTTTTTGAGATTGGGGTGTTTAAGGCGTTAATTGGTTGTGTGTTGGAGCAGAAACTCCACAGGGCAGGTATTCCAGGATCAGGATTGGGAATTGCTTCTCCACCAGCTCTCCAGACTGTCCTAGAGGTGGCACAGCTGTCCAGATGTTGGGCTGCGCAGCTCTTTGTTCTGGAGCCCGCGATTTTTCTTTCAGCCTCATTATTTCACCTGCCGCGCCAGACGCTGTCGTTTTGATGAATGAGCTCGGGCCCTGCGTCTGCGCGCTGCAGCCCGCCGCGGCCGAAGCGCTGATGCTCGGCACTTTCCAGCGTGATCGATGCAAGCTGACCCCCCCCCCCCCCCCCACCTCCCTCCATGCACCTCCCTCCCACCCGCTCGCCCACCTCCCCTCGCTCCTTCACCTTGTCCAGACACACACGCAGTCCCGCGCGGTGGGGACAGGCGGCATGCTGATGAATAATGTAGACAGGCTGTCTGGAGGAACGAATCCTCTCCTCTAACCTCCTGAAGCAATCAGGGAGCAACACAGTCACCCTCGCACTCAGGAGCAACTTCTGCCATAGAAACAGGCCGCCCAGCAGGACCTTCAGGCTCTGCTCCTCCAAATGATGTTGTTAGTTTCACGTACAGCTGTAAAAAAAAAACTAATGTTCGTCCAACTTCACCTTCCAGTTATTTGTCATTATTAACCACTTAAAAATGGTTCTTCCAGTTTTCTTTAGTGAAGAAAATGGTTCTATTATAGAACTATGAACACTCAAAGAACCCTTTGCATGATTTAAGTGTTCCTTAGATTGGTGGAGAATATGCTGTAGATCAGGGGTCTTTAATTAAAATCCTGTAAGGTCCAGTTAGAGAACATTTCCTCAAGCGAAGGTCCAGAACATCATAATCATGACTCAGTGCCATATGCTGTTTACTGAGGTAGCCGAGTAGGAATATCAGCATCTTATACAGTCGACAGCTGAACATCAGATCAAATAAAGTCCAGTTCGGTCAGATTTCACCAACATTTACTGAACATCAGATCAAATAAAGTCCAGTTCGGTCAGATTTCACCAACATTTACTGAACATCAGATCAAATAAAGTCCAGTTCAGTCAGATTTCACCAACATTTACTGAACATCAGATCAAATAAAGTCCAGTTCGGTCAGATTTCAACAACATTTACTGAACATCAGATCAAATAAAGTCCAGTTCGGTCAGATTTCAACAACATTTACTGAACATCAGATCAAATAAAGTCCAGTTCGGTCAGATTTCAACAACATTTACTGAACATCGGATCAAATAAAGTCCAGTTCGGTCAGATTTCAACAACATTTACTGAACATCAGATCAAATAAAGTCCAGTTCGGTCAGATTTCACCAACATTTACTGAACATCAGATCAAATAAAGTCCAGTTCGGTCAGATTTCACCAACATTTACTGAACATCAGATCAAATAATGTCTAGTTCGGTCAGATTTCACCAACATTTACTGAACATCAGATCAAATAAAGTCCAGTTCGGTCAGATTTCAACAACATTTACTGAACATCAGATCAAATAAAGTCCAGTTCGGTCAGATTTCACCAACATTTACTGAACATCAGATCAAATAAAGTCCAGTTCGCTCAGATTTCAACAACATTTACTGAACATCAGATCAAATAAAGTCCAGTTCGGTCAGATTTCAACAACATTTACTGTCAGTTTCCTCTTTTTAGATCACGTCATGTGGAATAACTTCCCTCTGACTCACTTTCTTCTCTGACTGCTGTTTCTCTCCTCGTCCCTCCCCTGTGTGGCGTCACTCACTCGAGTCTCAGAGCTCATTGTAATGCACAGATCTGATTGGCTGAGTAGCGTCACGTGTGATATTTACAGTGCATGTGATTGGTCTGTGAGTCTCTCAGGCCGCTAAAGCCACCGTAAAGGCTAGAAAAGCTACGCTGTTTAAAACAGGACCACCCCATCAAAATTAAATAATTCTCCATAGTGTATTGGTTATAGGTCCAGGTCCACACAGGACAGCGTCTGGGTCCGGACTCGGATCGTGGTCCACCTGTTAGTGACCTCTGCTGTAGATGGTTCTGTATATTGCACCAAAAAGTGTTCTCCTCCTGTTTTGATGTCAAGCTTATTACAATAGAAGAACCCTTTCCAAAAAGGTTCTGTATAGAATCATCAGACTCCATCAGTCTGAAGAACTCTTTCAGGGCGCAAGGAACCTTTTAATCCTGCAAAGCGAGTGTTCGTGGGTTTAGATCGATCCTTTTTCTTTACTAAAGAACCCTTGACGAAGCATCATTTTTAAGGGTACGTTTAAAAAGTTGGTTCTTCAAAGGTTCTTCAGTAAAGGCAGTGGTTCTGTTTAGAACTGTGATTTCTGTATAGAAACATTTCAGGGAAATAATGGTTCTTTGCATGATGAAATGTATGATACTCTATAGAACCTTTTAAAAAAATAGTTCTATACAGCACCCAGAAGTGTTCTGCTGTTATGATGTCAAGAACGCTTTTTGGTGCTGTGTAGAACCATTTCTAAAATATACAACACATTATCCACCAATCTGAAGAACCATTTCTGGACGTGGAGACCCCCTTACACATGAAATGGTTCTATTTAAAACTATGAGTTCTACATAGAACCATTTCATGCTTGAAGTACCACCTTTTTTTTTTTTAGAGTGTAGGAAACTGGGAAAAAGAAATTTCCGATGTGTGGAGAATGATGAACTGCAGGTGATTCTAAATAGCAATTCATTTGTTTTAGTTTACTCAACTGTTGGACGTACTAATGCGGTTCTATTAACACTTTACTGTTCCTTCTGTCATCCTTTGTTAGTTAGTCAAATCTAATTAAGATCCCTGACCATAAAAAAGTCCTCCAGATTGAAAAAAGGTGCCCAAGATGTCTTAATGTTCCGTTAGTTCTCTTTGTATCATGTCATTTGTGAGCATGTTCTGCTAAAATGAATGTCTGGATGCCTTTTACATTCACTATGTTCCCAAAAGTATTCGCTCGTCTGGCTTCACACGCATATGAAATTGAGTGACGTCCCATTCTTAATCCATAGGGTTTAATATGATGTCGGCCCACCCTTTGCAGCTATAACATCTTCAACTCCTCTTGGAAGGCTTTCCACAGGGGTCAGGAGTGTTTATGGGAATTTTCGACCGTTCTTCCAGAAGCACATTTATGAGGTCAGACACTGATGTTGGACGAGAAGGCCTGGCTCACAGTCTACACTCTGATTCATCCCAAAGGTGTTCTATGGGGTTGAGGTCAGGACTCTGTGCAGGCCAGTCAAGTTCTTCCACACCAAACTGGCTCATCCACGTCTTTATGGACCTGCTTTGTGCACTGGTGTGCAGTCATGTTGGAGCAGGAAGGGGCCGTCCCCAAACTTTTCCCACAAAGTTGGGAGCATGAAATTACACTCGGCACAATGCAATCAGACAAGTACTGTCTCCTGGCAACCGCCAAACCTGATTCGTCCATTGGATTTCCAGACGGAGAAGCGTGATTGGTCACTCCAGAGAACACGTCTCCGCTGCTCTAGAGTCCAGTGGCGGCGCTTTACACCACTGCATTCCACGCTTTGCATTGCGCTTGGTGATGTAAGGCTTGGATGCGGCTGCTCAGCCATGGAAACCCATTCCATGAAGCTCTCTACGCTGTTCTTGAGCTGATCTGAAGGCCACATGAAGTTTGGAGGTCTGTAGTGATTGACTCTGCAGAAAGTCGGTGACCTCTGCGCACTATGCCCCTCAGCATCCGCTGACCGCTCTGTCATTTTACGTGGCCGACCACTTCGTGGCTGAGCTGCTGTCGTTCCCAATCACTTCCACTTTGTTATAATCCCACTGACAGTGGACTGTGGAATATGTAGTAGTGAGGAAATTTCACGACTGGACTTGCTGCACAGGTGGCGTCCGATCACGGTACCACGCTGGAATTCACTGAGCTCCTGAGAGCGACCCATTCTTTCACTAATGTCTGTAGAAGCAGTCTGCAGGCCTAGGGGCTCGGCTTTATACACCTGTGGCCGTGGAAGTGACTGGAACACCTGAATTCAGTGATTTGGATGGATGAGTGAAAACTTTTGGAAATATAGTGGAATTTCCTCTATATGGAATAGAGTAACTCTGTGTTCCCAGGTTCTCAAAGGGAACATGCTACAGTTTCCTGTCCTGATTCTGTGTAATGTAAACATATTTAAAAACAGTAAAACACTTGTCTTTTGGTAACAGAACTAGTTATGCACTGATGGGCCGGTGCAGATTTCTGATAGAGCTCATGTACATTTGCGTATATCGATACATAAACGTATGTAAAATGTAGAAATTGGGACTACATACTTGGATTAGCATTACAAATATATATATATATATAAATTGCTGTAGGGTTACACAGTAGCACAACTGTCGAAAGCTTCAGTCCAGTGTAAACATCTCTCATGCTGATGTCATTCTCTGCTGATATAGATATGATTCATAATTGATCCTGCATTACTAAAAAGAATACTGGGTACTTATGACATAACTAATCATGTTATTAGTGTAACTACCCACAGCATTGTGACCAACATGTGCAATGCATTTATCACCTTGTTACCACTACAGTTAATAATGTAGTATACACCGGTCAGGCGTAACAGTGTGACCACCACTCACTGTCCACTTTATCAGCTCCACTTACTGTATAGCTGCACTCTGTAGTTCTACAGTTACAGACTGTAGTCCATCTGTTTCTCTGATACTCTGTTACCCTGTTCTTCAGTGGTCAGGACCCCCATGGACCCTCACAGAGCAGGTACTATTTGAGTGGTGGGTCATTCTCAGCACTGCAGTAACACTGACGTGGTGGTGGTGTGTTAGTGTGTGTTATGCCGGTCTGAGTGGATCAGACACAGCAGTGCTGCTGGAGTTTTTAAACACCTCAGTGTCCCTGCTGGACTGAGAACAGTCCACCAACCAAAAATATCCAGCTGACAGCGTCCAGTGACCACTGATGAAGGACTAGAGGATGACCAACACAAACTGTGCAGCAGCAGATGAGCTGTCGTCTCTGACTTTACATCTACAAGGTGGACCGACAACAGATGCGTCTAATAGAGTGGACAGTGAGTGGACACTGTTTAGAAACTCTAGCAGCTCTGCTGTGTCTGATCCACTCAGACCAGCACAACACACACTAACACATCACCACCACATCAGTGTTACTTCAGTGCTGAGAATGACCCACCACCCAAATAGTACCTGCTCTGTGAGGGTCCATGGGGGTCCTGACCACTGAAGAACAGGGTAACAGAGTATCAGAGAAACAGATGGACTACAGTCTGTAACTGTAGAACTACAGAGTGCAGCTATACAGTAAGTGGAGCTGATTAGATGGACAGTGAGGGCAGAAACAAGGAGGTGGTCAGACTGTGATGCCTGACTGGTGTGCAGCTTGTTCCCGTAATAGTGCAGTTTTTTTGCTCATGATCGGTGATCAGTTAAAGTTTTTTCCTGTTGTCAAGGCCCCTTAACGAACCTTTATTTGAAAGAGAGTAGGGTCCTTTCTGTCTTGGTTTTCTGCACATGGGTCCAGGCCAGTGAGATTGGCAGGATAACAGTAAGTGGACACTATGTTTCTGTGACGCATCTGCTTTATCTGTCAAAATGTTTCAGACGTGTGACCTCCATCACTCCTGTACCCACATCCGATTAATTGTCTGTTTTTCAGACACAAAGAAACTGTTATTTCGCTCAACTGGAAAAGCTCTTTGAAAACAGGATTAGTCTCAGTCGATTTCTAAGCCCGAACAGATTGACTAGGATGAGAGGCCGCGACGCAGCGAGAGGCCTCTGGCCCTGACGTTGACTCTAATGAAGGCCTGAGCCACAGTAACAGCCAGTAAAAGCTTACAGTGCATTTGACACCCAGGCCGCAGAGTTTAAGCCACAGATTGGCTTTGCCATCCTGCTCTTATCGACATCTCTGTGTTTTGCAGTGGTGCCTGTAGTTGTTATTTACTCTCTGTGCTCTATCGATAGGCAGGCTGGCGCGGTGCCAAGTAAAATATGTATTTAAGGAAGTCTTCGGTTCTTGTGGTATCTAGTCCTGGGTGTGTTGACATGGCTTTAGTGGTTTGTACACAAAGGTTTTCCTGAGAAGTTCATTCAGGAGTTCAGTCGCGTGTCGAGTTCTGTGTTACTGACACGACATCTTTAGACATCAGCTCTTGAAGTCGGAGCCTGTAAAACGAGGTATACAGTTTTTGCTTGTGTGTAAAAAGTGATTTCAGAGCCACTCGGTTCTCCCTGATGGAAACTGTTTACCTTCAGTGTTTTGTGCTTCTGATCATTTTAATAGACGTCAGCGTCACTAATTAATGACGTTCTATTAAAAGACTGGTTTACCAAGAGAGACGCTGGAGGACTTGCACCTGAAATGAGTTCATGAAGCCAGTCTGGTTATAAAAATGATAACAGGACATCAGAGCCAGAATTACTCTTTTAGTACTTTTACTTTATACTTAAGTACATTTGAAGGGAAATACTTTAGTACTTTTACTCAAGTGGAGGTCTAAAGGGAGGAACTTCTACTTTTACTGGAGTAATATTTGACCTTGGGGGTCTCGACTTTAACTCAAGTATGGTTTGTGTACTTCTTCCACCATTGGCGACGTGTTCCTCAACTGGACTTCCTGATGAGCAGACCCCAGGTGGTGAAAGTTGGGAACAGCTTCTCTTCTACTCTGACTCTGAGCGCAGGGGCTCCCCAGGGATGTGTGCTCAGCCCCCTCCTGCACTCCCTGCACACACATGACTGTGTAGCCAAACACACATCTAACATCATCTTCAAGTTTGCTGATGACACCACCATCCTATCACTGATGGAGATGAAACGGCCTACAGAGGTGAGGTCAGCACTCTGTCAGAGTGGTGCCATGACAACAACCTCTGTCTCAACATCAGCAGAACATAGGAGATGATCGTGGACTACAGGAAACAGCAGAGGGGTGGTCACTCTCCCGTGTTCATCCATGGAGCCGAAGTGGAGTGAGTCAGCAGTGTGAAGTTCCTCGGCGTACACCTCACTGATGACCTCACCTGGTCCCGCCACACCAACACTACTGTGAGATCTGCCCGTCAGAGTCTCTTCTTCCTGTGTAGGCTCAGGAAGTTTGGTCTGCCTCCTCAGATCCTCACTAACTTCTACAGGTGAACCATAGAGAGCATCCTCACGGGCTGCATCACTGTCTGGTACAGCTGCTGCACCGCCTGCGACCGCAAGGCCCTTAGAGGAGCGGTGAGGACAGCAGAAGCCATCATATGCAACAAACTACCAGTCCCACTGCCTCAGGAAGATCAAAGAGATCCGGTCAGACAGAAGCCACCCAGCACACGGCCTGTTCACTATCCTGCCATCAGGCAGGAGATTCTGCAGCATCCAGGCTGGACCAGCCCAGCTAATGAACAGTTTCTACCCACAGGCTGTCAGGCTGCTGAACAAGCTGTGAAGCTGTGGATCTGTGGAAGCTGGACATTTGGTGATGCTTCATATGCATGAAAGTGTGACATTTTCAAACCAAAGCTGTCAAATGTAGCTGATATTTTTAAATCATGTCACAAAAATGAAGAAAATAACAAAAGGTTTTGTTATGATGGCAATGATACACCGGTCAGGCAAAACATTATGACCACCTCCTTGTTTATGCGCTTATTGTCCACTTTATCAGCTCCACTTACTGTATAGCTGCACTCTGTAGTTCTACAGTTACAGACTGTAGTCCATCTGTTTCTCTGATACTCTGTTACCCTGATCTTCAGTGGTCATAAACCCTCAGCAGTGCAGTAACACTGACGTGGTGATGGTGTGTTAGTGCGTGTTGCACTGGTACGAGTGGATCAGACACAGCAGTGCTGCTGGAGTTTTTAAACACCTCAGTGTCGCTGCTGGACTGAGAATAGTCCACCAACCAAAAATATCCAGCCAACAGCGTCCTGTGGGCAGCGTCCTGTGACCACTGATGAAGGACTAGAGGATGACCAACACAAACTGTGCAGCAGCAGACGAGCTGTCGTCTCTGGCTTTACATCTACAAGCTGGACTGACAAGGTAGGAGTGTCTAATAGAGTGGACAGTGAGTGGACACAGTGTTTAAAAACTCCAGCAGCACTGCTGCGTCTGATCCACTCGTACCAGCACAACACACACTAACACACCACCCAAATAGTACCTGCTCTGTGAGGGTCCATGGGGGTCCTGACCACTGAAGAACAGGGTAACAGAGTATCAGAGAAACAGATGGACTACAGTCTGTAACTGTAGAACTACAGAGTGCAGCTATACAGTAAGTGTAGAAACAAGGAGGCGGTCAGAATGTGACGCCTGATCGGTGTAAGTATCAATCTTCATCACTGGAGTCTTCGTCAGGGGCTGTTTATGTCACTCAAGCTGCCACAGGATTTAGGATAACTATACCGTCCACTGTAAACAAAGCTCTTATCGGCTTAGTCGCTCCAGTTGATCTGGGTGTGGGTATTTGTGGGCTTGTCTCGGGGTGCCCCCAAGCCCCGCAGCCCCCCATTCGTCTCATTTATCAGGGGGTGTGAGAGTACATGTGTGAGTGGAAGGGGGGCTCTTGTAGCGCAGCTGACAGGATTAAATGAGGCCAGGAGGTCTTTCAGCTGTCACTCATTTCATGCTCCCCACAGGTGTCTCGTGGGAAAAGCGGGCAGCGCAACAGCAAATGCCCCCCGTTTCATATTACGGCGATACAGAAGAAGCATTTGCTCGCCAACCGGGGCAATAAAACATACCGTACCAAAGAAACACGTCCAAGTAAGTCCGCATTTACGTTTTTATTGTGTAATAAGAAGTGTCAAGTGTTGAGTGGAAAAGCAAAAGTCGGTACACAAATATTCCTTTTGGAAAATGTTAAATATTAAATATTTAAAATCTTTTTTACAGCATAAAAATCTCTTCTCACTTAAGCACAGCAACTCGTTACAAAAGCTTACAAAAGGACCTTCAAGAGGGTTCAATCTCAGATCCGCTCTTCACTGTAACAAAGAGGTACAAAGAAGTCTCCAAAAACTGACACCGAATCCCCCCACCCCCAAAAAAACATCGTCAGTGCATGCAAAGAAGTAGTTCACGTTGGAAAGAGTTCATTTTAAAGAGTCCGCAGCCTTCTGTGCAAGTGAAGACTCTGAAAAGCCAACAGCTTTTTACCTCAACTACAGTAGTGTGCGAGGAGAGCAGTCTGAACATGAGCACGCATGAGATGAAAGACACTTGGAGATCATATATACAAGCAGTTCTCACATCACGGGACCACAACCGTCCGATGAACCGAAAAGAAAACAGCGTCTCGGCAATGTACAGCATGGGGACTATCAATATGTACGCACTATTGCACAGTCTACCATATCATTCAACATGATTATGTGTGTTGCAAAAGTGACGATGAACCCCCCCCTTATTAATTTGAAGTGATAACTTTTGGGGGCAGTCCAAAAGTGGACCGGAGGTTAGGGAACTGGCCCTGTAACCGGAAGGTCGCCGGTTCGATCCCCAGAGCCGACAGCACATCACTGAGGTGTCCTTGAGCAAGACACCTAACCCCCAACTGCTCCCCGGGCACCGCGGATAGGGATAGGGCTGTCCCACCGCTCCGGGCAAGTGTGCTCACTGCCCCCTAGTGTGTGTGTCTATTCACTAGTGCGTATGTGGTGTTTCACTTCACGGACGGGTGGAATTTCCCCGTTTGTGGGATTAATAAAGTATCACTTAACTTAATAACACTACGGGATGTAACGTGATGCTTCAGGTTCTCCCATTTCAGCCAAAGGGCTTAAAAAGGTAAGATATTTAAGGCTATACAAGTTCAGCAACCTCAAAAGCAGGAAAAAGGAATGTTAACAGTTGAGCAACAGGTTCGCAGCAAGGCTAAAGGGAGAAAACTTCATCTGTGAAGTACAGCTAGACCTGAGTGTCGGTGTAACTTGTGAGGCGTAACTATCCAGCAACTGCAGGCTGTGGTGCTTCACACGAGCTCCGAGGTCCATGCAAGTATACCGTACTGGCAGTGGTGCAGCATCTCTCGTAACGTTGTGAAACGTGAGTGGTCTAATGAAGATTATCCGCTCCTCGAGCAGGGATTGCAGTGGCAGATGGCACAGAAACTGCTCTATGGAAACAGATATTAAAGTCAGCATTCTTGATGCTCGTGAGGGTCCGTCTTAGCGACAGACACGCCACTGGCAGTGTTGCGTAAGAGGTAATAAATCTAACACAGTGTTCGGAGCTGGAGTGTGCGTGCTCTCTACAGACAGGCATCTGTTCTATCTGTGCATATTAAGGACAGAAGTCAACTAACTCCCCAAAGGGTTTATGCTAAATCGCCCAGTCACGTTGGAAGCCCTGGTGCTTCATATTGAATAAAAGCCATGGTGGTGAATACGATTACTGCATATCATTTCTATGTGGGTTTTTTTTTTTTTTTTTTAAAGGAACAGTTTGGTCAAAAATGCTGATGTTAGCCACCTGTTAACAGTACCCAAATGAAATGAAGTTAACTGGCGGCTGTCCTCTTCCATTAATTGCTAGTCACATCAGCACGTTTGGTCGAGCTGTTCCTTTAACTGTGTTTATTCCAGGAATAAACTTCTGCAAAGTCTCGTTTATCAGCACAGGGTCTTCAGGGCCCCGGAGGCACAGAGCAGAGTTTGCATGTGGTAGGGAGTTGGCGACTCCACTTCCACCGCTGGCTCTGGCCTAAACGGAGGCACCTGGAAGGTGAACGGTGGCACCTTCTTCTTCAGAATCTGTCCGATACCCATGGAGGGGAACTTGCTGCGGTGCTGGGGGCTGTCGGGTTCCTCGCTGCCTCCACTGCCACCGCTACCCCCGCTGCTGGACTCAGGAGGGCTAGGGGTTGGCCAGTCCGTGGTGGGGGGGCTCTTCTTGGGCTGGGGTTTGACGATGAGCACTGGGGGGCTGGGGATGGTAGCCTTCTTCAGGTAGGAACTGTCCGGTTGGAAAGCTGACACATGGCGGGGTGGGGAGAGAGCGCCGTTGGTAAGCTTGTACCAGGGCGATGGTGGAGCCTCTTTGCTGGGCTCCTTACTCGCAGAAGCCCAGGAGTGAGCGCCGAGAGAGGAGGGCGGCCTGGCTGGGACGTCCACGGCTTTTACGTCTTTAGAGCTCTCTTTCGGGGGCGGCTGGGTGTCCAGTCGGCGAGCTTCTTGGGGAAACAGAGGGTGGATTTCCAGATATTCCAGCGAGGAGGAGGCTATGCAGCCGCCCTGGCCTGAATAAGCTTCCTTGAGACCGGTCATCGCTTTAAGGAGCCCTGAGAGAGAGAGAAACATCCTCTTAGTACAAGACTGTCTAATAGTTACGAGACGATTCGGTGATTCACACGTGAACCTGATTCCCCTTCTTATGCAATAATGTTACATTCGCTGACGTCCTCTACTGCCCTCTACTCACTATAGGAGTGAGACTCGATACAAAAAGCTTAAAGACAAAAGAGAAAGAGGAAGCCAGCTACAGTCTACAGGGAGGAAATGTAAGTAAATTCAAAAGATTCATTCCTGTCAGACTCAGGGCTGAAAGATGAATCGTTTTTATATCGAACTTTTTCAATTTAAGTGCAATTTTCAAATCGCAAGAGCAGCACTTTTCTTTAATTTTAGCCACACTCTTAAAAATGTCGTTCACGGTTCTTTAAAAAAGCTGGTTCTTTAATAAAGACAGTCATTCTATGCAGAACCATGAACGCTCAGGGACCCATGTGCTTGCGTATAAAGTTCTCTGCGTGGTGAATCGGTTCTTCAGAGTGGAGAAGCGTGGTACGTGGTTCTGTACAGCATCAAAAAGGGTTCTTCTGTTGTTACTTTGGTGCTTGTTGACGTCGAACTTATAACAATTTTAACATTAACATCAATCCGAAGAACCGTTTCACCATTCAGAGAACTTTCTATGCATGCAAATGGGTTGCTGAGTCTACACAGGACCACTGTCTTTACTGAAGAACCCTTGAAGAACCGTCTTTATTCAGCGAGTACATCAGCAAAAACGTTGCTCTAAGGTTTAAGAGGGGAAACGGAACCTAATAAGGGTTTGTGAGCTGCCTGTAGGCGAGTTGGACCAATCAGACGCAACCACAACTTACTGTGGATGTGGATCTGGTCTTCTTGGCCAAAATAAATCAGGATTTTAAAAAAAATAATCGCGACTTAAATTGCAGTCCGAATTTAGGCGGGGAAAAAAATTAGATCTTTTCCACAAATCGTTCAGCCATAGTCAGACATGTCAGAGACGCTGTCTAAGCCTTAAAAACTGAGTAATGCCTTATGCCTCCAAACAGAAGTCGGAATTGACTGGACAATAAATGCCCTGTTTGTATTTCACTGCTATTCACTGAACATTCCTCTTCGGACTGTAACACATTCTGTGTCTCTACTTTAAGCCAGTGACCACTGCAGTTTATTAAAAGAAGGAAAACGCAAAGAAAAACAATGATTTCTGGAATGCGCCACTGCCCCAAGTCTCCTGTACGCAAAGTGAAAACAGAGTTGGTTGTTATTCTTCGGGAACATCATGGAACCATTTACGAAAAAAAAAAAGAAACAGGTCTTCTTTTGATCCTGCTCTCAAATTGGATTTAAGGACATTCTTCGAGGCCTTGAAACGCTAACCTTGGTAGCGTGACTTGATGAGTGTCAACAGGAGAGAGAGCAGAAATGGGCGAAAGACAGAGGTTAAGTTTTACTCGGTGTAGACTGCTCAGTGCAGACAAGGCCTTAGGGCTGTGCACCGTTGAGCAGCACAAACTCATTCCACATGTTCAGCACAGGCTCCTGGTGACAGCTTCTCAAACTTGCGCAACTACTGCAGAGGTATGTTTGTTAAAATGATGCACAGATGAGTCTTTTATCTTTATCTTTAAATTTTAGAGCCTGCTGGATTTGGCCTTGGCGTCTATTTGACCCCCTCACCTGTTTTCTGTTTCTTTTCCTTGGTGGGGCCTTTGCTCACAGCGAGATAGACTGGCGTCTGTTTGGGGGGGATGGTGATCTTCTCAATGTGCTTTCTCCACTGCGTCTGGAACAATTCGCTCTTTTTCTCCTTCTCCATGCTGTACTGCTTCTCCTGCAATGATACACAGCCATGATCAGTTACCGGGGACGATGCAGAGCCAGAAAGCTCAGATTCTAGGGTCCCTAAAATTGAAATGCATAAGGAAACAAGTGGTCTGGACTAATTCTGAAGCAGCACGCGTAGTCTGAAAGGTCTGATTAACAACGCAAGATACCTAAAACTTCAGCTAAATCACACTTACCCGATATTCTTTGGAGAGTCTCTTCATCTTCTTGTTGAGGAGGAAGTAGACAGCGAGGGTGTGGCAGGCTCGGTTGGTGAGGACAGCGCTGAGGACTTCGCTGTGCTTGTAGCCCATCCGCTCGGTCATGTGCAGAAGAACTGTGTGGTTGATCTCTTCGATATGGATCCTGAGCGAGAAAACAACTTGTCAGCTTTATCTTTGTGAACCGGCTCCTGTTTGGCCTGGCCACAAAATGGACAAATGAGCGAGAAAAAAAGAAATGATTGTACCGGTTCAAGTAAGGGATTCCAGTGTGTGGGTTGCCCAGCTGAAGCCATGAGTCTGCCATGACCTGGTGGATGTTGGGCCTTTTAGCAGGGTCGGGTTCTAGAAGGCTCTTCAGTAAACTGACTGCAGCTGTGGACAGAATTGATTGAATGGTAAATACACTGAGTCTCTTCAAATCAGATTTGGTTCAATGACAGCCATGAGTATCTTATTCTCTGCTTCATTAAGCAGAGAGACTGAGATCAGCAAATCCATAGTTTGCCATCAATGCGCCCCTCAGCTGAGCTCTATAGACAGACACGTGGTCAGTGTAGCGTTTATAGCACTTATACAAAGCTTTACAGAAATACAACGCCACTTTCTCACAACCCAAACAAAACAAAACCCAACTGTCCTCTGTCCGGTAAGATCCAATTGACCGACTACCTCCCCCCCATAATGTCTTGCATAAGTACACTGATAAGAAGACAGGCCTGTGTCATTGATAATACATACCGCTGTTACATAAGGAGGCTAATCTCATTTCGGGACTGAATCATCCTGTTGTGATGCAATACCCTGACACCGAGACATAAATGCCTTTTAAAATGTGTCACTAAGACATTCAGCTGGTGGCCAACTGAGAAATGACCGTTAAGGGTCATTTCACACCAGAATTTGGGCTCTCAGGAATTTTAAAAAGTTTAGTCCAGAGGCTTAACCTCTTCAACTCCTCGCGACCACCGGTGGTTCCAAACCGCACTCGGTCGTGTTCTTCATAACGTTCATACTCCATAAGCTCCATTCAGAAGCTGGGCGTCGTGTGAGGCTGTAGCTCTTCTCTCCAGTCTAATAGACGGTGACGTCATTTTAAACCCTTATAATAAAAGAAGCTGAACTTTGTTTTTCTACTGAAAGTCGACCCGTTTTTCCCCAAATCTGGGCTCTAAACTATAAACAGACGGCGTCTCTTCAGTGATCTGCTCTGGAAACATCACTTTTATAGAATAACACAAAGAGCGTCGGAGATTTTTGGGCTTTCAGCAGTAAATTGTGAGCATGTAGTGACATGTGGAGATCATAAAACACATGTTCTGATCATTTGAGGAGCTTTTACTAAATAAATAAATAAACAACATAAAAATTTGCATTTATTTCATGCAGTTATTGAATAATTAGCCAAACAATTTGGTCACGTAAATTCAGATGGACAAACCTAAATATACCCTGGAGAATATTAGAGAACTGACAAAATAAGAATTAAAACAGTGTTTTTTTTTCTTTTTTCATGCAACTAGTTCCAGTAAAAACATCTTGGATTTGCACTGAATTACGCTTTTAAGAGGAGCCAGACAAAACAAGTATTTAAAATTTAAAAGTATGTATTAAACACAAAGCTGGTCGCAAACCATGTGCATTTTTTTTTTTTTTTGTACATAGTCGGTCACTCATTACTAGAACCCCCAATTATGCAAATAGTCAGTCTTGCATGCACAAGACTGCCCACGGTTTTAATTTTGCTGTGCGTGAACCCTGAATTGAAAGACTATATAAGAGAACTGACCCCAAATAAACAAGAAAAATAGACGTAGACAACACCCAGAATGACTGGTCTCCTAAAGAGGCGCTCAGAAGTACATTTAAGGCCGGAAGATGATATTCGGTCCATCCTTTGTAATTACTTTAACGTCGGCCGCCATTCATGAGACAGAAAAACAGCAATCTGGACCAAAATAAGAGGCCAGCTAACAATGACTGCCTTCATGGGAAACCTTTAGAGCGTGTTGCCTATTAGGTTCAAACTCATCGCTGGATGGAGGCTTGTCTGGCGAAGGAAATTGCTGGTGACCAATTTGAATGGCTTATTTGGTTTTATAGCCAAATGAATGCTGGTTTCTCAGTATTCTGCATGGTTGAAGCATAGGTGTACCTGAGGACAGCGAAGCGGGCAGAGGGTTCATGTCCTTGTCTACCATCCTCTGATGAAGGGCTTTGAGGCTGAACGGCTCCACCGTGAATGGGAGGGTGCCGGTGAGCATGGCGTACATGTTGACTCCGCTGCATTGGAAAACACATACTTATTATTCCTAATGAAAGGCTAGCTTATGAGCACACATCAAGGGTGAATCAATAGCCATTAGTCTTTAAGGGGAGACAGAGACGGAGCTGAGTGAACTCACATGGACCAGACGTCTACTTTGGGCCCGTACTTCTTCCTCGAGAGCAGCTCGGGGGCGGCGTAGGCTGGGCTGCCACACTGAGTGCTGAAAGGGTCGGAATATCCCAGGATTCCTGCGCAGTTGCTCAGCCCGAAATCTGTCAAAAGAATAGAGAAGGGTTGTAATAGCCTGAATCTGGTCTCAGTTAAGGTTGGTGCTATGGAGGAAAAGGTGCCGGGACTGGCCTCCTGTGTCCTGCACCCTTTTGGAGCGAACTGGGGTGGGGGGTCTATGGCCACCTAACACCAACAGACTAACCCTGTCTTTCACACTCCGCTGTTAACTAGGAACTCTGTATGCTGAGGCGGACTCTCACAGAGGTGAGAGGTTGTTTGGTTTTAATGAGATACTGATTGCTCCATCAGTCCTTGCCACATGCCGAAGAGGGTTATTTCCTTAGTTTAGATTAGGAAGGCCTGATGCGGGTTGCTCTTGCATTGTGAAAAGACCTGGGAGTTGTGTTGGGAATGCATTAACATTTGGATCGGAAAGGAGCATTTAGGATAAAGTTTGGGAAGTACTTCAACTCACCTATTAGCTTTATGTTGTCCTGTTCGTCCAGCAAAAGGTTTTCAATCTTCAGATCTCTGTAAGAAACAAAGACAAACCAATGTTTAACAATCTTAGCTGCAGATAAACGAACAATGGTCATCTGCATACAAAACCGTGCCCATGCACTGGGCAATATGGGTCACACTGGAGATTTCGAAGCACATTGTCCTTTTCTGGGGAGCCTCTAGCCTTCTGTAGATCATGGTGTGTCTACAGAAGCTCTCATTTGCAGAATGAATTCAACATTGTTTTCTACAAGTCTGGTCGAAATTACTGTGAATTCAGCCGGAGGTTACTCAAGCTAAATTCGTGTACATACTACATAAGCTGTCAGAAGAAAACCTTGTATGTCCATTTTTGACGTTTTTCAGTTTTGACTTCATCTGAAGATACCCGATGCCCTTTACATTGTGTGTAAATTTCATAAAGATTGAACCAAAAGAAACGGCCCAAAATGACTTGGAAAAAATCCTGGTTCCATTGACTCACATTAAAAGTAAAGTAGGTTTTTTCCTTCTCCTGCAAAGTCACCATTCTGGAGATATTCTGGAGGTTTTCTTCTGAAAACAGTGATATGTAAAGCAAAGGATGTGCAGCTTATGTTTCACTATTCGGGTCTCTCACCTGTGTACCACTCCAGCCCTGTGCAGGTGCTCCACGGCCATGACTAGCTGACGGACGTACTTCTGTGCCTCCCTCTCGTCAAGCCTCTTCTTCTCGTAGATGTGGTTCATGAGGTTTCCTCCTGGGCAGAGCTCCATGACGAGGTAGTAGCTATTCTCTGTCTCCAGGATGTCCAGAAGCTGGGTGATATTGGGGTGGCGGATCATCTGCTGGATCTGGCCCTCCCGACGAAGGTTTTTCGTAACATACGAGTCTTTCTTGGCCTTTCTTTTGTCTATCACCTTCACCGCCACCTTGGAGAAAGAGCAGAAGACAACATACTGTAAGTCCAGATCTCAAATTAACGTGCAAATGTCTGGTCTGAGAAGTTGGCAAAGGGACAGCGGTCAGTAACAGGTGAGGAAGGCTCCGCTAGACGTGTCTGGATTTTTGTTTCACTGCGCGGCGCCCATAGTCTGTCTGTCAGACTGGTCTACACCGAAGTCTATGGAGGAGGAGGACGTGGGGGAGGGGTCTCTGGACAAATGACTAAATATAACAGTTCCCAAGCCTTTTACACCAGGTCCACTCGGAGGGCAGGACTCCAAATGGCTTGTTAATGCCATCCATTTGTCACCTCAGACCCCGCAAACCACTAAAGCTTAATAAACACTCAAAATAACAAAGCAGTGATGAATGCATGCAACATTCTGCTGGCGCTACAACTCTATTCCAACATAACAGAAGCAATAACGCTTTTTGGGAAAGAAGAGTCTGAAAGCGAACGTCAAAGCTCTGCTTTCGAAAAAAATCTATCTCAGAAAGGTTCTCTCTGAAGGACTCCTGCTTTATGGGATAATCTATGATCCATTAATGCGACTCTGCAAGGGACACTCGCTTTTGCTGCCATACAATACATCATCGCTGTCCAATGAAAAACACGCACCTCCTTTTTTTTTTTTGCGATTTTGACTTTTCCGCATCATTACAGCTGAGCAGGTGTCCTTTACATTGTGTGTAAATTTCATGATGATCGGACCAACAGAAATGCTCCAAAATGACTTGGGATAAAATCTCTTTCCATTCGCTTACACAGAAAGTAAAGAAGGTTTTTGCCCTCTCCTGTAAAGTTACTTTTTCGGAGATACAGGTTTCTCTTTGGACCGTGAGGAACAATTCATCAATAAATGATCTGCCGACTGTTACGTTTATTTATTTATTTCATTTCATGTTTAACTTTAAAGGACGCGATTCGTCTTTCTTTATCATCTCGGACGTGCTTTCTTTGTCCGGGTTCGAACTCCCTATTGAATTCGTAGACAATAGCCTCGTGCCATTTGTTCCGCCTCTGATCAAAGCACCCGGTTCTGTGTTTGCCTGGACTGAAGAGGGTTCAAAAGGTGACCAGTCATGCCATGACAAATCATCGAACAATGAAGGAGGCTGTGAGCAAACAAGTCATACATGACCAATTGAGCAAATGATTTCATCAATTAGACCAACAGAGCGGCCACCGGGAGGTAGAGAGAGTCACCTAAATGCAAATAGAACACAGCCTAATCTTGACCCGTCCACCAGTGATAACCCCCAGTCTCGCCAAAGAGGGGTGTTGGCGGGGGGTACATGGGGGGCTGACGGCGATATAGGAGGGGGATAAAGGGGCACCCCAGTGCTTGAGGCTAACACGATGTTTATCTCCACCACAGACAAAGGGGGTGAGGGTGAAAGTGGGTTACATAGGATGAAAACACACAGCACAAGCATGTGCACTCGCTCGCCCCACCCAACCCCCTTGTTTTTCTCTCTCTCTCTCTCTCTCTCTCTCTCCTGGTGATGTCAGTCAGTGAGGGCGAACGAGGAGACGGCAGCACGAGGCGCGCTCCTCTATGAGATTTCCACCGTTTGCATCATCATTGAGAAAAGAGAGCGGGAGAGAGTGCTTCGCCCTGCCACAGCAACAGTGAAAGGGGGCTGTCAGGGGGCTGAGCTAATCCTCGATACGCAAAACAAAAATTTCAGGTCACTCATTCAAAAAAAAAAAAAAAAAAAAAAAAAACAGACACTTGTTTTCCCTCCTAATATGCAAATTTATAAGCTGCACCCAGTGGAACAAAAGCAGACAGTATGGGCTGGACAAACCACCGCCACACTGGACAAAGGAAGCGACGGGTGTGGGAAATAATACAGCAAACCTCGTATCTCCAAAACGGTGACTTTACAGGAGAAGGAAAAAACCTGCTTCACTTTTAATGGAAGTCAATGGAACCAGAGTTTTCTCCAAGTCATTTTCGTTTCCTTTGGTCCACTCTTCGTGAAATTCACACACAATGTAAAGACCAACAGGCGTTTTCAAATAACGTGGAAAACTGAAAAACGACAAAAACGGAGATACAAGGTTTTCTTCCCACAGCGGTGATATGACGCTGTCCTTTATAGGCTTTCTTGTTGAATTGGGCTTTTAGACAGCCACATTTCTGCCCTCACTACTGTCTCTTCCGAAAAGCAACATCCACCAGGACTTCTGGTGTGAAAGTTCTCCCCAGCTCACTCCTGCACACCTGTCTCATGACGAAACCTCATCCGGTTCTGCCTGGGCGTCAGTTCCAGCTTTCTGGGGTAATCTAAGATTAATTCAGACACCTAGATCTAAATAAGCCCCACTGGATTGTCTCTGTTACCTAATGCCACGTAGGTGTGAGTGTCACCAAATGATGAGCGCCTTGGTTCTCCGAACCAGAGGATGTAGTGGACACTTGAGGGTGTCTTTAGATCAGGGCACAGAGCTTTCACCTACACCAATACAGATTAATAACAGGTTCTAGTGGGTTATGAGCACAGATGAAGCACTTTACTGTTCAGTTTGACCACTTTCAGAGTGCTGGAGGGTTCTAGATCATTTCGTGGGCACGTTAAGATTAAGATTAAGTGACTCTTTTGAAGCCAAACACAGGAATATCTCACCAACCGTGCAGTGAAACACCACACGCACTAGTGAACTTGCCCGGAGCGGTGGGCAGCACTGTCCACAGTGGGGAGCAGGGGAGCAGTTGGGGGTTAGGTGCCTTGCTCAAGGGCAGTAAGTACATACAGTCAGTGGTAATAAATCGCTGCGGTCAGAACAAACCAAATATCTCCATTTTTGTCGTTTTTCGGTTTTTGGCATGATTTGAAAACGCCTGTTGTTCTTTACATTGTGTGTAAATTTCACGAAGAATGGCCCAAAAGAAACGGCCCATAATGACTTGGGAAAAACTCTGGTTCCATTGACTTCCATTAAAAGTGAAGCAGGTTTTTTCCTTCTCCTGTAAAGTCACCAGTTTGGAGATACGAGCTTTTCTACCGACAGCAGCGAAATACTGATTACTACTCCAGCTTCCCTGGAGAGTTTAGTGAGGAATGCTTTGCTTTGCTTTGGTTTGAAAGTTTTAAAATCCCACTTAAGCACGGTTTAACGTGAAGGGGCTCTTTGGGATCCATCTAAAACATGTTTGGATGGACCGCATCTGCATTTCTGAACAGAAATGTGTGGCTTGGTGGAATAAAGTTCATACAATGCTTCATTTTTGTGCTAAACTGCAGCAAAAACATCACGGAACCTCAGCTCACCTTCTCGCCGGTCAGAGCGTGAAGACCCTCGCGGACTTTGGCGAAAGACCCCTCTCCCAGCTTTCTGCCGATGAGATAGTTCCCGACTCTCTTGGTGTGGTAGAAGTTTCGCAGGATGTCTCCAGGAGGAGCGCTGCCCAAGGACGAGGGAGGGAGGCTTTCGGGGGCCACCGAGGTCGGAGCCTTCACCCCGAAAAGCCTGTCCATGCTCATGTCCGTGCCGGCCTCGGGCATCCTGGCGCCTTTTCAGTGGACTTCGCTTGGTTTGGGAGGTCAGGTCAGAGGAGCTGTGAGCGGGGTGGACTGAGACACTAGGACATGAGAACTAAGCTAGACTCTCCCAGCCGCAGAGCCCTGACGCGCTCACCGCCTGTTCACCTGCAGCTGGCAGAGGATGTAAACACTCGCCCTAAAAGCAGCCTCGGTGACCGTGGTCAGTCCTCCAGCCCAGCACCTCCTCCAGAGTTGTCCTGCTGCTCTCCGTCTCCGGCTTCATCTGTTGAGCCGCTGTGATGTTTTTAACTTTGTTTCGCGGCTCGGGGAGGGGGGCGTTTCTCATTTGCTTCTCAGTCGCTGGGTTGAAATCTGCTCCAATCACAGGCCTGGAGCTGCGGCGAGCCCCGCCCGGTTGTAAGGCAGGCCACGCCCCTCGCCCATGCTCCCCGAGACAACAAAGAGCGTGTTGGAGGGCAGAAACCGCGCGTGTCCGTCAGCCGTACCCGGCGACGGCTCCAGCCCGCGCAGTGCGGCTCAGCAGGTGCGCGAAGCACAGTGGGATCAATCCTTTAGAGTGAGAGAGTGAGACGGGCAGCGGCCAGGGAGTGAATCAGCGAGTCGATCTGCGGAGAAGACCCTCATCAGACAGACCCCTCATCAGACAGACCCCGTGGACAGACGACGCCAGCCCTGCCCGGTTAATAGTAAACCACTATCAACTCTGGATATTCTACGGAGCCCCCCGGTGACATCCTGTAGAAATAAAAACTAATGCGTGGCCACAGCTTAGTAAAGCATGGGAATGAGATCATAATGCGTGGCCACGACTTAGTCACTCCGTAGAGCCCCGCTGGTGACATCCTGTAGAAATAAAAACTAATGCGTGGCCACAACTTAGTAAAGCATGGGAACGAGATCCTAATGTGTGGCCACGACTTAGTCACTCCGTAGAGCCCGCTGGTGACATCCTGTAGAAATAAAAATAATGTGTGGCCACAACTTAGTAAAGCACAGGCCACAACTTAATCATCTCATTCCCATGCCTTACTAACTCGTGGCCACACATTATTTTTTATTTACAAGGATATCACCAGTGGGGCTCTGCAGAGTAATTAAGTCGTGGCCATGACTTAGTAAGGCATGGGAACGAGATCACGGCAAGATCTCGTTCCCACGCTTTGCTAAGTCGTGGCCACGACTTAATTATCTCGTTCCCATGCATTAATAAGGGGTGGCCACGAATTAATTTTTATTTACACAGGACGTCACCAGCGGGCCTCCGCACCGCTTTGCGCAGTGTTTGTATGGCGCACGTTGTCCCGACTGGCGTTTGAAAGCGGGGGTCCGGGGTTTTACACGCGTGTCCACCAACAGCAGGCCGCGTCCCGCGGAGCGCTGCGCTCTTTAAAAGGTCATTTAAGGAAAACGCGCTATTTTATAATGAATGTGGCGACGCGGCGCGTGTCGCTCGTCCAGCGTGGCTACAGCACACAGTCACCGGGCCACACCTCAGCGCGCGCGTGTCTGAGCCGGGCGCGTGTAAACACAGCCATGCGCTCATCAGACACAGAGCCGGAGAAGAGGAGCAGGGGGGGCATCTAGCGGTGGCAGTCGGTAGAGCAGCCACAGTGTCCCAATGAGTGTACGCAAGCAAGCAAAGTGTATTTATATAGAGCTTTTTACAGCAGGTGTTGTCACAAAGCAGCTTTACAGGACAATCAGCATTACAGAAAGAAAGGAAAAGGAAAGAAAATCCGGGTCCGAGCCCCCATGAGCGTCGCCAGCGGCAACGGTGGCAAGGAAAAACTCCCTAAAGAGGAAGAAACCTTGAGAGGAACCAAGACTCAGAAGGGGAACCCGTCCTCCTCTGGTCGATAGCAAACATTATTAGTATGAAGTTTTATAGTAAAGTGGGAAAAGAGAAGATCTGAGGGTGAGGACTGCACAGCGCTGTACAGCAAGAAGCTCAGTGGTGGTCAAGCCGGTCCAGAAGGCTGGTGAGCAGCGGCACCTGATCAGGGCAGAAGAGGCAACAGCATCAGACGCACAGGATGGGCAGCTGATCAGCTCGGCAGAGAAAGGAAAGAAAGACGTGGTCAGTTATGTAAAGAGTGGCTGACCACAGATTACAGTAAAACAGAGCAGCAGAGACTCCAGCAGGTCCAGATCTGACAGGGAGACTAATCACCAAAGGCTCCACTATACAAGTAAGTTTTTAGCTTAGACTTAAAGACTGAGGCTGAGTCTGAGTCCTGAACATTAACAGGAACATTATTCCAGAGCTGGGGGGCTCTGTATGAGAAGCTCCGCCCCCTGATGGAGCTTTATTAGTTCTAGGTACCAGTAGTGAGCAGCACCTTGTGATCTAAGTAGGCGTGATGGTTCATAGTGGGAGAGAAGGTCACTCAGGTACTGAGGGGCGAGTCCGTTTAGAGCTTTATAGGTCAGTAATAGGATTTTATAATCAGTGTGAAATTTAACTGGTAACCAGTGCAGGGCTGATAAAACTGGACTGATATGGTCGAACTTTCTGGTTCTTGTGAGACTCTGGCTGCAGCATTCTGGACCAGCTGAAGCTCGTTAAAACTTTTACGCTCTAATTATATTGCAGCAGACTGTAAAGCGTAGATGCCTATGACTGTTAAACAAGTGTTTATTATTATTATTATTATTAATATTATTAAGACTTGTATGCACACAAATATATCAGAATAAAACCCAATATTTTGCATTTTGTAATTTTTTTTTTTGCAAAAATATATGTCCAAGAGAGATCTGCGGTCTACTTTACAGACCTCTACTGGTGCTAATCAAGCCGTTAAGCAGCTGAATAACATGGGAATAAACAGAAGAGATTCACTTTTGAAGATGAGGAAAAATTCATGCATTGGAAATGTGAAAGTCTCACATCGCAAATACGGGCAAAATCTGCTCTTTCAGTGATGCAGAGGAGGAAACATTCAACAAAACAAATATCTGCACAAATTACACCATATTTGAGCTTTTTTAAAGCTACACTATGTACAACCTCATTTTCCAAAAAAAAAGTAAATAAAAAGGAAAAGCGATGAAGGGCAAATCATTTAAACCCCATATTTAACTGTAAATAATACAAAGTCAACAACTCAAATGTTGAAACTGAGACATTTACAGTATCTCTCAAAAGTGAGTGCACCCCTCAATAGACGACTCTATAGAAATGAAACTCTGATATAAGTTAAAGTGGTCAGTGTGCAGCTTGTACAGCAGAGCAGATTTACTGTCCTCTGAAAAGAACAACACACAGACATTAATGTCTAAATAGGTGGCAGCACAAGTGAGTCCACCTCACCGTGAACGTGTCCAGATTGTGCTCAAAGGGTCAATATTTAGTGTGACCATTATTATTATCTAGCACTGCCTGAACCCTCTTGGGCATGAAATTCACCAGAGCTGCACAGGCTGCTACTGGAATCCTCTTCCACTCCTACATGATGACGTCACGGAGCTGGTGGATGATAGAGACCTTGTGCTCCCCCTCCTTCAGCTTGAGGAGGCCCCATAGGTGCATACTTGACCAGTCAATCACCTTCACCTTCAGCAAGTGTGTTTGGGGTCGTTATCTATACCTGAGTTAAAGTCGAGACCCCCAAGGTAAAATATTCCTCCAGTAAAAGTAGAAGTTCCTCCCTTTAGACCTCCACTTGAGTAAAAGTACTAAAGCATTTCCCTTCAAATGTACTTAAGTATAAAGTAAAAGTACTAAAAGAGTAATTCTGGCTCTGATCTGGTCCTGTTATCATTTTTATAACCAGACTGGCTTCATGAACTCATTTCAGGTGAAAGTCCTCCAGCGTCTCTCTTGGTAAACCAGTCTTTTAATAGAAGGTCATTAATTAGTGACGCTGACGTCTATTAAAATGATCAGAAGCACAAAACACTGAAGGTAAACAGGTTCCATCAGGGAGAACCGAGTGGCTCTGAAATCACTTTTTACACACAAGCAAAGTTTCAGTTTCAGATTTATTTACAACTTAGTTCCAAGTTTAAGTTGAATAAAAACTGGCTTTAAACTCAGGATCACAGATGAGCTCCTTTACTATGTTGATCTGTAGGCGTCTGTTCATAAACATAAACCAGCCCAAACTCATTTACTATAAAATGAAATGGTGTTTGTAGAAATTCAGAAAAAAGCCGCGTCAGTCTCGACTGCATATGTGGACATATTTCTATATTGAGCTCTATTTACACAAAGTTAGGTTAGTTCATCATTTATGTTGAACAGACTCTCCCAAAGTTTTACGCTGCTGCGCTGACGTTGAACCGCGTGCTGCACTGGGTCGGTATGACCAACAGGTCAAAACCAGCTCTAAACAAAGTGACCGCTGGGCCCTGATTGGTGCTCTGGCTTTGCGCTTCTTTCGTTTTGACATGTGACGTTTTTATACACACAGAAACCAAAAGGAACGACAGATTTCTCAAAATGTAGGAGGAAAAAGTCGGATATTAGACTCTGAAATGTAGTGGAGTGAAAGGAAAAAGTCCAGAACGGAGAAACTTCAGTACAGATACACCAAAAATACTAAAGTACAGAAACTAATTACATTTACTCAGTTACTCAGTTACTGTCTATAACTGGAAAAGATAATAAAATATTTGCAGAAATGTGAGGGCTGTACTCACTTTTGTGAAATACTGTATTGTTTATTGAAATATATACACCCGCTTCAAATTTGGTGGCAGACGGGAAAGTTTACCACTGTGATTTACACTGATTTACATTTTACACAGCGTCCCAACTTGTTTGGAATTGGGGTTGTAAGTTCAAGCTGATAGAGTTTCATATCACAGCTTTACACTGTAATACTGATGCAGCTCTGAGTTAGTCACGTCTATAATCTGTGCTTTTAGTTTAGCTCACACCACTCAGTGCCTGCTGTCTGTAAATACAACAAATCTGTATCATGTGCCACGTAAATATAGAAATACATACACTTTTATTTTATTTCTCTTATAGTTTAATTTATGTCTAGATGTATTTTCTATTTTTCTGAATAGTTTATGTGCAAATATATGTGCTGCTACTGAAACACAATTTCCCTTCGGGATCAATAAAGTTCTGTCTATCTATCCGTCTGTCTGTCTGTCTGTCTGTCTGTCTGTCTGTCTGTCTGTCTGTCTGTCTATCTATCTATCTATCTATCTGTCTGTCTGTCTATCTATCTATCTATCTGTCTGTCTATCTATCTATCTATCTATCTATCTATCTATCTATCTATCTATCTATCTATCTATCTATCTATCTATCTATCTATCTATCTATCTATCTATCTGTACTCTTTACTCGTTTCCTGTGATGATGCGCCTGCTGACCGCTAGAGGCCGCTGTTTACCCACTATTCCTCTCAGCACCATGGCCGGCTGAGTGATGCCTCGGACAGACTGGCTATTCGCGGCCGTGTGGATGTGTGTTTCTGTTATGGTGGCCACCCGATAACATAGACCATAAACTGTGCCTTTACAGCGGTGAACGTGCGGCTATGACCGAGCGCGGGGGACGCAGTGTCAGATTTCTGTCCTGCTTTTTGCTCTCCTTTGGTGAGTAATAACGGCAGCTAGGCTAGCCTGACCTGCTGTACGTTCACAGCGACCGCTTCTCAGCCGAACCGGGGCTTCGGTTCGACCCAGTAAACAAGCCTGAAACCCAGCGCGGCTCCTGCGCTGCTCTGCGGCTGCTTGACCGCCTGTCGCTCCGTCCCTCACTCAGCAACGCTTTCTCATGCCGTCGGTTACGCCTTCCCAGCCTGAATGACTCCAGCGATATTAGTCATAACTCTGATTTTACTAATAAAACACGGAATTCCGACTAGTTAGGATAGAATTCAGAGCAAGGATAGGAATTAGAAATAATTCTAGACCTGTCATTTCATGTTAACTACTGAAATGTATATTTTCACTAGTCAGGACTGAATTACAGATGTCAATATACACCTTTATACTAATAACAATAAACTATTACAGCCTCCGTTATGAAAACGTCACTCGTTGATAGATAATTATAATGGGTTAAATTGTATTCTGACTAGTTATAAGTTCTTACTAGTCAGAAAGTACACTAGTATTGCCAAAAGTATTCAGTCACTTCCATGGCCACAGGTGTATAAAGCCGAGCCCCTAGGCCTGCAGACTGCTTCTACAGACATTAGTGAAAGAATGGGTCGCTCTCAGGAGCTCAGTGAATTCCAGCGTGGTGCCGTGATCGGACGCCACCTGTGCAGCAAGTCCAGTCGTGAAATTTCCTCACTACTAAATATTCCACAGTCCACTGTCAGTGGGATTACAACAAAGTGGAAGTGATTGGGAACGACAGCAACTCAACCACGAAGTGGTCGTCCAGGTAAAATGACAGAGCGGTCAGCGGATGCTGAGGGGCATAGTGCACAGAGGTCACCGACTTTCTGCAGAGTCAATCACTACAGACCTCCAAACTTCATGTGGCCTTCAGATCAGCTCAAGAACAGCGTAGAGAGCTTCATGGAATGGGTTTCCATGGATGGGCAGCTGCATCCAAGCCTTACATCACCAAGCGCAATGCAAAGCATGGAATGCAGTGGTGTAAAGCGCCGCCACTGGACTCTAGAGCAGTGGAGACGTGTTCTCTGGAGTGACCAATCACGCTTCTCTGTCTGGAAATCCGATGGACGAGTCTGGGTTTGGCGGTTGCCAGGAGACGGTACTCGTCTGACTGCATTGTGCCGAGTGTAAAGTTTGGTGGAGGGGGGATCATGGTGTGGGGTTGTTTTTCAGGAGTTGGGCTCGGCCCCTTAGTTCCAGTGAAAGGAACTCTTAAAGCTTCAGCACCAAGAGATTTTGGACAATTTCACGCTCCCAACTTTGTGGGAACAGTTTGGGGACGGCCCCTTCCTGCTCCAACATGACTGCACACCAGTGCACAAAGCAGGTCCATAAAGACGTGGATGAGCCAGTTTGGTGTAGAAGAACTTGACTGGCCTGCACAGAGTCCTGACCTCAACCCCATAGAACACCTTTGGGATGAATTAGAGTGGAGACTGCGAGCCAGGCCTTCTCGTCCAACATCAGTGTCTGACCTCACAAATGTGCTTCTGGAAGAACGGTCAAAAATTCCCATAAACACTCCTAACCCTTGTGGAAAGCCTTCCCAGAAGAGCTGAAGCTGTTATAGCTGCAAAGGGTGGGCCGGCATCATATTAAACCCTATGGATTAAGAATTGGATGTCACTCAATTTCATATGCGTGTGAAGCCAGACGAGCAAATACTTTTGACCACTTTGTTATAATCCCACTGACAGTGGACTGTGGAATATTTAGTAGTGAGGAAATTTCACGACTGGACTTGCTGCACAGGTGGCGTCCGATCACTGCACCACGCTGGACTTCCCTGAGCTGCTGAGAGGGACCCATTCTTTCACTAATGTCTGTAGAAGCAGTCTGCAGGCCTAGGGGCTCGGCTTTATACACCTGTGGCCATGGAAGTGACTGGAACACCTGAATTCAGTGATTTGGATGGGTGACTGAAAACTTTTGGCAATATAATGTATCTCTGCTGTCATCGCCATAGTGGCTCCACTACTGAACTGAACATCCGTATCTTTTCCCTCTCTTCCTGCAGTTCCTCTCTCCAGCTCCACCCATGATGTGACGGCAGGTGGCTCCAGAGTGAGGATAACTTCTCTCGCCTCTCCGTGTCTTTAGAGCTGCGTTTGGGACTCACAGATTGTAACATCTTGTCCAGTTTCGTCTCCCCTGTTTAAGCCATGTGCTTTTTGTATATGTTTCTCCATGTGCTTGTGTTGTTGTTTTGGTTTGTTCTCCTCCCTGGTCCCGCCCCCTTGTAATTGTGTTCATCTATCTGTAGCTCCGCCCTCTCTGTCCTTCCGGGTGTTGCTTGTCTCCCATTTGTGTGTTTCTATCCTGGTGTTTGGTTTAGTCTTTGTCTTGCATTCTCTCTGTTTGTTTTTCTGGTTTCTGGTTTTGTTACTTTATGAATTTGTTTATTTTGTGGACCTGTTCTGTCTTTTGGACCTCCAGTGTGACACAGATTTAACCGTTAAGCTTTGAAACTGTTGCTCACAAGTACAGGTGCTGATATTGATATCAGTTAACATCCTGTGTTTCAGTAAGACTTAACTAAAATCTGAATTCTTGTTCCACAGAAAACAGTGGACAGCCAAGTGCCTGTACATCAGCTCATCGGTGAGTTACATTTGGTGAAAGACCTTCAATGACAAGACAGTTATTTAACGATAAATGTGTCATTTACTAAATATGTAAGTTCGTTATACGTATTGCACCCGTTTATTCTACTCTGTATGCACAATTTGTAATTTTACAGTAAACGTTTACAATTATGCTGTTTTCTTAAACCATGGTGTGTTATTGTGTCTTACAGTACAATAAGTTGGGAAAACTAAGGGCATTAACCACATTAACACATCATATGCAGTTTAATTTTAAGAAAACAAGATTGAATCTTAATAGGCATAACAGGAAAGGGAGATAATAACCATAACCAAGGTTCGATTAGGCTTTGGTCACCTAAATTTAGGAAAAGGAGCTAGTGAATCAGTTGGTGTTGTGTGTACAGTTACACTGTTTTCAAGAGAACCCAGACACCCCACTGCTGGTGGAAAAGGAACAGAAGCTCATGAGCTTCAGGTTGTTATGTATCAGTGTCTCCAGTGCCATCAGCTAGATGGGTATAAAGCCCCCTGGCACTGGGCTTTGATGCAGTGGAACTGTGTTCTCTTCAGCGATGGATCTCTTTTTAAAATCTTTGGTATAGGGATAGGGGTGTAGAGTTGGGGCAGCAGTTGTGGTCAAGAAATAATTATCCAACTTCAGTACCTCACCTCACTAATGTTCTTCTGGCTGAATGCTGTCAAATCCTCACAGCAAAGTTTCAACATTTAGTGTAAAGCCTTCCCAGAAAAGTAGAGGCTGGTAGTACATGGTCTGTTGTCAGTGAGTCAGTGAGAACATGGACAGGCTGCTGACTGGCTACAGCTGCTAAAGGAGAACCCTACACTGGACACTTGTGATATTTTAAACATCTGGTATTTTTATCTGAATTGTTATGGCTGCATTGAATTAGAAACAGTAATGTGGTGTGTCCACCAGACCGCGGAGTAACACACACACACATCACCACCACTCGAGCGCTAAGGCCATTTACCAATCAGACAAACTGAAAGTTGCATGTTGTTAAAAGGTGACAAAGTGCATGTTTTTTACCTGTCAGTATACTTTACTCTCTCTCTCTCTCTCTCTCTCTCTCTCTCCCCCACTCTCTCTCTCTTTCTCTCTCTCTTTCTCTCTCGCTCTCCCTCTCTCTCTCTCTCGCTCTCCTTCTTTTTCTTTCTCTCTCTCTCTCTCTTTCTCTCTCTCTCTCTCTCTCTCTCTTGCTCTCTCTCTTTCTCTCTCTCTCTCTTGCTCTCCCTCTCTCTCCTTCTCTCTCTATTTCTTTCTCGCTCTCCCTCTCTCTCTCTCTCACTCTCCGTCTCTCTCTCTCTTTCTCTCTCGCTCTCCTTCTTTTTCTTTCTCTCTCTCTTTCTCTCTCTCTCTCTCTCTCTTTCTCTCTCTCTTGCTCTCCCTCTCTCTCTCTCTCTCTCACTCTCTCTCTCTTTCTCTCTCTCTCGCTCTCCCTCTCTCTCCTTCTCTCTCTCTCTCTCTCTCTCTCTTTCTCTCTCGCTCTCCTTCTTTTTCTTTCTCTCTCTCTTGCTCTCTCTCTCTCTCTCTCTCTCTCTCTCTCTCTATCTCTCTCTCTCTCTCTGTCTCTCTCCCTCTCGCTCTTCCTCTCGCTCTTCCTCTCTCTCTCTCTCTCTCTCAGCTCTCCGTGATGTCGTATTTGTGATTCAGAGCCAGAGGAACTCCTACCACGCCCAGAGGGCAGAGCAGAGGAGAGCTCATATATTCAGCCAATCACAGAGCCTGAAACAGGTACTTGTACATCTGACACAATGATTCCTACACAGTTTTCTGCTCACGTAACTCTTTTGGTTTATATTTCACAGATATGAGTGAAGTTTTTCACGTAGACAGACAGACAGATATAGATTTGTATAAGATTTTTATATGTGGACATATTTCTATATTGAGCTCTATTTACACAAAGTTAGGTTAGTTCATCATTTATGTTGAACAGACTCTCCCAAAGTTTTACGCTGCTGCGCTGACGTTGAACCGCGTGCTGCACTGGGTCGGTATGACCAACAGGTCAAAACCAGCTCTAAACAAAGTGACCGCTGGGCCCTGATTGGTGCTCTGGCTTTGCGCTTCTTTCGTTTTGACATGTTACGTTTTTATACACACAGAAACCAAAAGGAACCACAGATTTCTCAAAATGTAGGAGGAGAAAGTCGGATATTAGACTCTGAAATGTAGTGGAGTGAAAGGAAAAAGTCCAGAACGGAGAAACTTCAGTACAGATACACCAAAAAATACTTAAGTACATTAAATACTTAATTACATTTACTCAGTTACTCAGTTACTGCCCACCACTGAATATTAATTTAAAATAGTCTGAATGTAAATCCAGTATTTGTATCTTGCAGCACTTATAGTTATTCCTTAGTTATGATCTGCTGTGAAGGATGTGACTGAATAAGTCCATATTTACATTCAGCACGGTGGTCCATCTGCTGTGGTTATGAAAGCGGCCCCTGAACAGACAAGTTGTTTTACTGTCCTTGGTCAGAGCAATTCATTCAAAGCAGTTCACTGCCGTGCAGCTTTCCATTGTCTCAGCTCAAGGAGTTCTTGTCTTTTGTGTTTTCTGACGCAACACATGCCCCTGCCACATGGGGGCACTCTTAGCTTGATTTCTCAGCAAGGCCTTCGCGGACGTGTGGAGGAAGCTGTATGAGTTGAGCTGAATGGTGACCTATAAGTGACATGGTGCGGTACCTATTCAGCGTTCGTGTGTGTGTATAATCCTCTGAGCGGTCAGTCTTCCTGATAGGAAAATGATGGACAGCGTTCTGGGGTCCTTTTTTAATTGTTCCTGATTGTGAAACAAAAGCGACGAAGAACCTCTGTGAGCATCTTTTGTGTTTTCTCTTTTTCTGTTTTTACAATGCACACCCTGCCTACACCCCTGTATCTGCCCCATTAACTGCTCTCAAATATGCTTTGTTTATAGAGCACTTTTTACAGCAGGCACTGGGCCTTCATAGAAGTTGGCAGGAACAGCGCTGCGCCACGCAAAATGTGCAGCAAGGTAAATAAGGGCTATTCATAAGGCCACTGTGGGGGTAATAAGCGTGCCGGTGTCTTTTCAAGTCAAAGTTTATTTATATGGCGCTTTTTACTGCAGGTGTTGTCACAAAACAGCTTTATAGAAAAATCTGGGTCTGAGCCCCCGCGAGCATCGCCAGTGGCGACAGTGGCGAGGAAAGTTCCCCTTAGAGCAGGAGGAAGGAACCTTGAGAGGAACCAAGACACAAAAGGGGAACCCATGGTCCTCTGGTTGACATGGGATAGTAGGTTAATTAGATAGATCAGCCAACAAAGATGGAGCTCTGCTGACTCTAGCAGCTCTGGTGGCTCAAATGTGGTGTGAGAGAGAGAGAGAGAGAGAGAGAGTGAGAGAGAGAGAGAGACAGAGAGAGAAACAGAGAGAGAGAGAGAGAGAGAGACAGAGAGAGAAACAGAGAGAGAGAGAGAGACAGAGAGAGAAACAGAGAGAGAGAGAGACAGAGAGAGAAACAGAGAGAGAGAGAGAGAGAGAAACAGAGAGAGAGAGAGAGAGAGAGGGAGAGAGATAGAAACAGAGGGAGAGAGAGGGAGAGAGATAGAAACAGACAGAGAGAGAGATAGAAACAGACAGACAGAGAGAGAGAGAGAGAGAGAGAGAGAGAGAGAGAGAGACCGTCTCTACTCAACAATCTGATGGAAAATCTTCGTTTACATGCTCACTACAAGGAATCCGATCCATGCACATGTATGGATAATCACTGAGAGTAAACGTTACCATGATAGTGAACATCACGTGAGTCCAGTTAGAGTGAGATGAGCAGCAGTGAGCAGTGATTGTGTTTTTAACTGCTTTAAAATGACGTCAGACTCAGGAAAACGTCCTTCACACGTCCTTATTAAAGAAGGCTGAGAGGAAGACGTCGTGCTCTGAGACACATAAGCTGGACGTCCGTCCCACCGCCGTCTTTTAAAGATCAGAGCATGAACTTCGTCTCCTCTGCAGACCAGTTTCTGCTCCGCCCTGTTGAACGATATGAACTTTTGCCAGAGCCGTTTATGAGTTCTGTGCTTTTGCTGTGATGTGAAGCACATATAGAACGTGCTGACATGTTCTGATTGGGAATATAATCCGATACAGACGTTTACATGGCTATTATTCTTCTATTAAACAGGTTATTTACAGGACTACCCACCTTGTTCAATCGGATACAAATGATATTCCGAATGGTCTCAATCGGACTAGACCATTCCGATTGAGGTGTTTACATGGACGTATTCTATTCTAATTGAGCTATTAGTCGGATTATTAAGGGATTATTAGGTTGCATATAAACGTGGCTACTGAGAGGAACCAAAACTCAAATGAGGAACTCTTCCTGCTCTGATCTGCACTGAATGGAGTTAATATGCAAGTTCTAGTGTCACTCGGGTCATACAGAGGAAAGAGCAGTGAGATTAAACTCTGAGTGATGGTTTAAGTGAATCACAGAAAGATCTAGCACACTACTAACTGTCTCAGTATTAGGCTGAAGATATTGGGTACGAAGGAAGGAGTAAGGAGTTCAGTATAAGGCAAAATTACTTTCAGGCACAGGTTAGAAGTTCGTCTCAAAGCTCATCACAACGCATGGTAGAATTGAGTGGGATGTGATGATGGACTATTCATTACAATTTCTGGGCCATCCAGGTGAGGCTGAATAGGCTGAATCAGTTCCTCTAAAAGCTTGTTATCCATGTTTGCAGCCTGCCTTTTAAACCAGTTTTCATAATGAGTGAAGCAGGCAATTTGAAAACCCATGAAAGGAATTTGAAGACTGCTACTGATCTCATTTGATGGAGAGAAAACAATCACCGCAGCAGCAAAGTTAAGCCAAAGCATTTGAGCACCTGCGTTTCAACCTACAGTGATCCCAATATGTAGTTTAAAATTGTGCTCCAGCACTTTTCTACCTAATCTTCATCTTCCACATCTGTAGCACATGATCGATTACTAAGGACGGCAATTTTCCTGTCTTTGAAAAAGAACAGAAAGTCTACTGACTCAAAACTCCTATAAAGGAAGCCAGTGGGCATCTTCTGGAGTTTTAGGTTTTTTGTTCAGTACAGGCAGATGTGGCAATACGTTGTAGTAATTACACTATATTGCCAAAAGTTTTCACTCAACCATCCAACTCATTGAATTCAGGTGTTCCAGTCACTTACATGGCCACAGGTGTATAAAGCCGAGCCCCTCGGCCTGCAGACTGCTTCTACAGACATTAGTGAAAGAATGGGTCGCTCTCAGGAGCTCAGTGAATTCCAGCGTGGTGCCGTGATCGGACGCCACCTGTGCAGCAAGTCCAGTCGTGAAATTTCCTCACTACTAAATATTCCACAGTCGACTGTCAGTGGGATTATAACAAAGTGGAAGTGATTGGGAACGACAGCAACTCAGTCACGAAGTGGCTGGACTCTAGAGCAGTGGAAACGTGTTCTCTTCAATCCGATGGACGAGTCTGGGTTTGGCGGTTGCCAGGAGACGGTACTTGTCTGACTGCATTGTGCCGAGTGTAAAGTTTGGTGGAGGGGGGATCATGGTGTGGGGTTGTGTTTCAGGAGTTGGGCTCGGCCCCTTAGTTCCAGTGAAAGGAACTCCTAAAGCTTCAGCACCAAGAGATTTTGGACAATTTCATGCTCCCAACTTTGTGGGAACAGTTTGGGGACGGCCCCTTCCTGTTCCAATGTGACTGCGCACCAGTGCACAAAGCAGGTCCATAAAGACGTGGATGAGTAAAGAAGTAAAGTAAAGAAGCAAAAAACAACAGATCGGTACTCGGTACTGAGTCTGATCGGTGCATCCCTGAACAAATTGAACCTAAGCAGGCATGCTGGGAGCAGGGAAAACGCTCAGATGTGCAGGACGGCGTGTTCAGGACAAAGGTCTTCCTGTAAGTCCCTGTTAAAGTGGCAGGAAAGGACTGTAAGAAGCACTAGAATTAGACTGTAATGTTTGAGAGTGTTTGCATGAATTGCAGATTGGGAGCACCTGGCTGTGTTACGCCACTGTGACAGTCTAAAATAGCCTGTCTGGCAGGCTTCCATGCCACCTTAATTTGTGCATGTTTTAATTTGGCATCCACAGAGGGCAGCGCCACACCTAATCGACAGCTTTTGGAAATGAGTTCTCGCAAACGTGCGTCAGCAAGTAGCTTGTGACGCATGGCTTCAGCGCCAGCCTCTGAAACCATTTCAGCCGCAGTCGCAACCTTTATGAGTGACCTTTCGCTTTTGCCTGTCATTTGTAACTTATAATACCTTTTTTTGTGTTTTCTACTTTTTACAGCTCGTAAACAGCACAAGTTTTAGGCGTCTAAGCAAATGTTTAAACAGTTGACCTCAGCAGTGAGTTTATCACAATATACATTAGAATAAAGTCGTATTCATAATTCAGATAAACATAAAAACTATAAAAATGAACAAGAATTTCTCGGGTCCATATTTTTCCTCAACACCTTCACAGCCGCCACAGAGACTCGTTAATATCATCAATTACATCATGAGCTCAATTTACTGAGCACTGATTGGTCAAACCAGGAGCTGCTTTATAACTACATATAATACTGGGGCTTCCTCGAGGAGGAGAGGCTTGGAAATGGGTAAACAAACACACCAACATCCAGAACATCACTGTTTATTATATATAATCATTATTATTAGATTTTCAAAATGTGTCTTGGGTGCCAAAGACTTTCGTACAGTACTGCAATTCATGCCCTGCTTCTTCTTCCTTTCTCATTTGTCTCAGCAGCTTCTCTCTCTGACTCACCAGCTCCTTATTGGCACCTCCTCTGTCAGCACTCTCCCTCTGTCTGTCCTACACGCTGTCCTTCTTTTGTATTCTTACAACCTCTCCCGTCTCTCTGCCTCCCTATCATTATTATCGTTATTTTCCATTCCGCCCTGCACTGGTTCCATTGTAAGCCCGCTGCCCTCTCCGGTGCTGCCTGGATGCTTTGGGTTCTTTCTGTTGCTGCATCACTTACTCTATCTTTTACTCCCACTTTTCTCTCTTACTCCCACTTTTCGTCACTCTTGGCGCTAACCAGCCTCAAGGAGAGAAATGCATTCCATCACCTCCGTAGAGTAAGATAAGAAAAGCTTTAAACGTTCTGGAACCTGCTGGAAAGTATCGCCAAAGCTTAGTATTGCTGCTTAAGAGTTTTGTGCAGTGTCCTTTGACTGTGTTTGTTTGTGAGCCTGGTTGTGTTATTTTTGGGCGAGGCTGTTAACAAAAGCCCGGTTTCTCAGCAGGAGCAACTTTTAGTGGACATTTGAATAATAGCTGATTGGCCAGCCTCCCTGAATCATCGGCGTAGGGAGGATAAGTGCTCTCCACACATCATTTAAAACACACACATTATCTTCACGTGAACTGCCAGATCTGATACTGAGACCATATGCTGGTGCGGTTGGCCCTGGGTTCCTCCTAATGCAGGACAATGTGACCTCATGTGGCTGGAGTGTGTCAGCAGTTCCTGCAAGATGAAGGCATTGAAGCTCTGGACCGGCCCGCCCGTTCCCCAGACCTGAATCTGATTGAGCACATCTGGGACATCATGTCTCGCTCCATCCACCAACGTCACGTTGCACCACAGACTGTCCAGGAGTTGGCGGATGCTTTAGTCCAGGTCTGGGAGGAGATCCCTCAGGAGACTATCTGCCACCTCATCAGGAGCATGTCCAGGCGCTGTAGGGAGGTCATACAGGCACGTGGAGGCCACACACAACACTGAGCCTCATTTTGACTTGTTTTAAGGACATTACATCAAAGTTGGATCAGCCTGTCGTGTGTTTTTCCACTTTAATTTTGTGTGTGACTCCAAATCCAGGCCTCCACTGGTTAATACATTTGATTTCCATTGATGATGTTTGTGATTTTGTTGTCAGCACATTCAACTTTGTACAGAACAAAGTCTTCAATGAGAATTTCATTCATTCAGATCTAGGATGTGTTATTTGAGTCTTCCCTTTATTTTTTTGAGCAGTGTATTTATATATAAATATGTATAAAATGTTCTCATTCCAAATATGCTGCTTGCAACACATTCCAAAAACATTGGGCCAGGAGTTTGTTTATTAAGTAATAGAACCTGAGAGGGACTGTGTTACTGTGAAATAACATCCCGGCTGTGATCTGGTGGCCGTAGATCATCCCAGCCGTGATGTTATTGGTGATAACTCCCTCCTCGAGTGTCTCTACTGCTTTAATACAGCAGTTAAATAAATACAGTAAGAAATGAATAAACTGGCCGTGAACGCGGCGTTTAATATGTTTTAATGTTCAGCTCCTTCCTCCTAATTAGAGCTCCTTAACGAGCAGCTCGTTGCTACATCAGAGTAACGAGCTCCGCCCACTCGCCGCTCAGCCGGCAGTTCGTTCTCCAGCTCCTTACACTAAATTCCCAAACTGTCGTCTCCACTGAGCAGCTTTTCAGTCGGCAGCTGTGACAGAAGAACAGCTGAACAACCTGGAATCAGCCAGAAATGAACCCAACACCATTCGCCAGACGTGTCTGATCTTCAGAGTCGGACCAAATCAGACTGAGCCGTAAAACTGAGCCAATATCAGGTTCAGCTCAGTTTGGTCAGTTTGTCCAGATCAGTATTAATGTTGTTTTGTTCCAGCCGGTCTGTAAAGCTTCTTACAGCCCGTTTAGTTTGGCGAATGGTGTACTCGACAGTTTGTGAATTTAGTGTCATCTCGTCTTCAGGGTCGGACCAAATCGGCTGTCGGTCAGATGTGATCTTAACAGTGTCCGTTTTCTGTTTGTGGCAAAGTAAGAAGTAAAAACATTCAGATGGCTTGAGCGCCTCCTACAGCTGTCAGAGTTGTTGCTTAGCAACGGCGTCGCAGTGGAGTGATAGTGTTTGTGAAAAACCTGTGATGTTCTGGTGAAATAACAGCACGTTAGAACGCCTCTCAACCAGTCAGCTTACTGGAACTGACTGTTGTATAACAATGTTTACATCACCTTTCCTTTTAACACCAAACATTTAGGGACTGACATAACACATTTTATGTCGTCGTTTAATGTAAGCATTCTAAACGTGTCATAGCATCAAATCATGAATTTGTTGTATCTCTCTATGTGTCAGTCTCAGACAGAATTCAGTCACACAGTGACCACAATAAAGTAAAACGGGTTTATTAACAAATGGAGGACACAAAACCAAGGTCAGCCAGTCCAAAGTCAAAAGTCAAAACACGAAAATAGTAACCATGAGGGTCCAAAAAGCAGCATCCCAAATCAGAAACAAGGTCATCAAGCCAGAAAGCACAACAATACTGAAAGGACAAGGCAAAGTCAAAACACTTTGACTTATATAGCCTTATATACTAAACCAGAGGTCACTAATAGACCCAGACGGTCTCCTATGCGGACCTGGACCTCTGACCATTAAACTATGCAGAATTACTTCATTTTGAAGGGGTGGTCCTGTTTTAATCAGTGTAACTTTTCTGGCCTTTACTGTAGCTTTAGCGGCCCGGGAGACTCACAGACCAATCACATGCGTTATAAATATCACACGTGACGCTACTCAGCCAATCAGATCTGTCCATTACGATGAGCTGAAGTGAGTGACGCCACACGGGAGGGACGAGGAGAGAAACAGCAGTCAGAGAAGAAAGTGAGTCAGAGGGAAGTTATTCCACATGACGTGATCTAAAAAGAGAAAACTGACAGCAAATGTTGTTGAAATCTGACCGAACTGGACTTTATTTGATCTGATGTTCAGTAAATGTTGTTGAAATCTGACCGAACTGGACTTTATTTGATCTGATGTTCAGTAAATGTTGTTGAAATCTGACCGAACTGGACTTTATTTGATCTGATGTTCAGTAAATGTTGTTGAAATCTGACCGAACTGGACTTTATTTGATCTGATGTTCAGTAAATGTTGTTGAAATCTGACCGAACTGGACTTTATTTGATCTGATGTTCAGTAAATGTTGTTGAAATCTGACCGAACTGGACTTTATTTGATCTGATGTTCAGTAAATGTTGTTGAAATCTGACCGAACTGGACTTTATTTGATCTGATGTTCAGTAAATGTTGTTGAAATCTGACCGAACTGGACTTTATTTGATCTGATATTCAGTAAATGTTGTTGAAATCTGAGCGAACTGGACTTTATTTGATCTGATGTTCAGTAAATGTTGTTGAAATCTGACCGAACTGGACTTTATTTGATCTGATGTTCAGTAAATGTTGGTGAAATCTGACCGAACTGGACTTTATTTGATCTGATGTTCAGTAAATGTTGGTGAAATCTGACCGAACTGGACTTTATTTGATCTGATGTTCAGTAAATGTTGTTGAAATCTGACCGAACTGGACTTTATTTGATCTGATGTTCAGTAAATGTTGGGGAAATCTGCCCGAACTGGATTTATTTGATCTGATGTTCAGTAAATGTTGGTGAAATCTGACCGAACTGGAGTTTATTTGATCTGATGTTCAGTAAATGTTGTTGAAATCTGACCGAACTGGACTTTATTTGATCTGATGTTCAGTAAATGTTGTTGAAATCTGACCGAACTGGACTTTATTTGATCTGATGTTCAGTAAATGTTGTTGAAATCTGACCGAACTGGACTTTATTTGATCTGATATTCAGCTGTCGACTGTATAAGATGCTGATATTCCTACTCGGCTACTTCAGTAAACAGTATATGGCACTGAGCCGTGATGCAAATTAGACATTGATGTTCTGGACCTTCGCTAGAGGAAATTTTCTCTAACTGGACCTTCCTGAACTTTAATCAGATACCTCGGTACTAAACTAACAAGCACATGAACAAGCAACAGGTGTGTGAAATCAGTCAGGTGAGGCAGACCAGTGGAGAGTCATGTGAGGGAGATCGGTGGTCATGTGATCCGGAGCAGGGGTTCTGGGTAATGGAGTCCGGAGGTTGGGAGGCAAAGACCGTGGGAACGGAAGGAAGCGTGACAATACACGTTTTATCTTTTATCTTTATTTACGTTTATTTGCCTCAAACCAACTTAAGGAAACACATCCACATTTCGTTTGTTGCTGAGTAAGATTATGAAAGGTAACAGCTGTGGAAAATAGTTGTGATCAGCTCAAATAATTGTGAACATGTGATAATGTGTAATTGTGACAGGCTTAACTTAAAAGAATAGTTTGCATAGAAATCATATTTACATGTTTGGTGTCATATGTTCACATTAGCAGGCGACCAGTCGTTTTCTATGGAAGCAGCTGCGGCATCAGGGTGATGAGCATAATGAACTGATAACGAAGCGGAGAGCTGATCAGAGTTAATGATCTTCTCAGCGAAGCTCGTTCTGCTCGTTAGTTTGTGCTGATGATGCAGTGATTCAGTCACGGGACGTTACTGAGTAGGAGGAGCTCATGAGGGTCAGTTCAGGAGCCGGTTCATCACATTAATGACCGATTTGAGTCACTGACCTAAACGAGTGTGAACCATCGAGTCAGAGAGATCAGGCTTGTAATGTGAACGTCTATGTTTCAGCTAATCAGCTACATTTGGGGTGATTGATTTGATGAAAGTTGTGAAGATGTGATTCTTCACCAAACTATTGCCTTAACTTATTCGGCTGCTTTGCACTTCTGTCACGTTACCTAGCAAATTAAAACAAAGGCACTTGGGTGTGACTTTACACTGACATTGGTGGGTTGTTTTAGCTCTGCTTTGTTTTTTGGGGTTTTTTTTTTGAGGCTGCTTTTCTCTACTGCCTAGGTGCCTCACCGCCTCGCTGTGCAGATGTGGCTTCATTACATTTTCATCTGCTCTCTCTGCTTCACTGCTTGAATGTGTGCTTGACTCCGGTGTCGGGGAAATGTCAATGAGTGCAGTTAAGCTGAGTCGGAGCGAGACTTGGCCCAGCGAGCACTTCGAGAGCAGGGATTGCGGTGCAGAAACCTCAGGCTCACCAACGAGTGCCAGCAGTGTCTGCCTTGATCGAGGCTCTTACTGAAAACATTAATAAAATGAAAGTGAACTGGTAGTACTTGAAGGAATGGCCTCTTTTCTCTCCTTTATCTGTTGCTCTCTCCAGTCCACTACAGGGCTCTATGAACTTGGACTCTGTGCCAAGTGTAGATGAGCTCTATACACATTAAAAAGCATGAGATATTCGTCATTTCATGAGCTTGTTTGCACTGAGCGCTAGATACAGTTCATGTTATTATAGCTATATTATTTAAAGCAGAAATCTTATTGGCTTTATAAATAGCTTTTGTTCACCTGATTATTTAATCTTAATCCTGGACGGTAGAGCCACTCATTTAGGATGCTATATTTTAAGTTAAGTGATACTTTTTAATCCCACAAACGGGGAAATTCCACCTCTGCATTTAACCCATCCATGAAGTGAAACACCACATACACACTAGTGAATACACAGTGAGCACACTTGCCTGGAGCTGGGCAGCCCTATCCACTGCGCAAGGACACCTCAGTCATGTGGGGATTGAACCGGCAACCTTCCGTTTACAGGACCAGGTCCCTAATCTCCAGCCCACGACTGCCCCCTCGACTCTGTAGTTAGTTTAATAGTGAGTTCGTTTGCATGCACTCAATAATCCGATAAGTGCGGAAAATACTGTGAATTTCCCTGCTGTGGGACTAATAAAGGATTATCTTATCTTATCTTATCTTAAGATCAGATTTTGTTCATGTTACGTGCTCTCGAGTAATCAGATAACGGGGGAACTCCTGGTCTACATGAGTCAGACAGTAATCAGATTTCTGCTTTGCAACCAGAAGAAGATGGGATGTAAACGTGACATGAAACTTCATGCCATGGCTTTTTTTAAAACTTAAAACAATAAAAAAATATGAACATGGATTTGGATTTGGAAGATGAAGAATATTTCCGCTCCACAGCCGTCTGATCTCGCGCATGCACAGACTGAGGAATCAGAAAGAGGTCAGAGTAAGAGGTCACATGCTCTGAGAAATCTGATTACTGAGCTTCTTTATCAGATTTCTTAATCGGAATTCTGGATCAGAGTTTGGTGTTTACATGACCGTTTGAATAATCAGATAACTGCAGAAATCTGATGTGTTCGCATCATTAAGTGAGGTGTCCTTTATTGGAGTCCTCCAATAAAGATCTTCAATTGCAAAGCATATACAGCGCAGGCCAGTGAAGGAGAGCCTTTGTCTAAGTCTGTACTGTTTTCAATTAAACATGGGGTTTAAATGACTTGAACATCATTGCATTATATTTTATTTATGTTTTGCACGGCGTCCCAACTTTTTTGGGAAGCAAGGTTGTAGATTCTTTTCTCTGTGAAGTAGACAAAGCAACATTCAGAGCAACAGTCGTATTGTACTGCACTGAAATGTTTTGCACTGCACTGTGTTTAACTCTGTTCCTTTTCCTCAGGGCATCAGCACAGACTTTAGTTTCTAGCAGTATCTGAGCTTGGGGCTGGCTTTCTCTCTAACCTGTATGTGGTTGGTTAGTGTAGTGGTTAACACCTCTGCCTTCTACGCTGTAGACTGGGGTTCAATCCCCACCTGGGTAAACACCCTACACTATACTGATAAGAGTCCTTGGGCAAGACTCCTAACACCGCCTTGGCCTACCTGTGTAAAAAATATGATCAAATTGTAAGTCGCTCTGGATAAGAGCGTCAGCCAAATGCTGTAAAATTATAAGTAACTATACTTTCCACATATATAGTCCACAACAAAGCACCTTTCATAAGTCTGCTAAATGCTGTCTTTTGAATGATGTGGTTCTTAAAATGACCAAGATGACCAACAAAATAAGAATGTAAAAATGTTGACATCAGACTGACTTGAAATTGATTATTTTTGCCAAAAAAACATTTTTTACAGCTTTTTTAAGTTTGGCATTAGGGTTTTGGCATCCTGCCCACCCTTAAGCTCTATATTAATAATAATAAATGAATGCCAGCTCTTTCAGACTGTGCCATCGTCTCCGAGAGTCCCTGAGGGGCTAGTAGTTAAGACACCTGCTCCTTAATCTTCATCGACAGTTGGCTTTTTGTGAGAAAACCCACATAGACTTGTGTCAGAAATGGAAGATAAATGTTCATAAAATGCCTGCCGTCCAGGGAAATCAAAGGCGGGTGTGTGCGTGTGTGTGTGTGTGTGTGTGTGTGTGTGTGTGTCTCGCAGGGCTCACCAGATGTCGTGTTTCTCCACGAGCTGTCAGAATACGATGGAAACTGGGGGATTCTTCCTGCGTTGCCTCGGTGAGAGCAGCGTTTTATCTGAGTGAAGAGCCCAGACAAACACTTGTGCACACACCCCGCCCATTTTCATAAACAGACCTGCATCTTATCCCAGATGACAGAGTCAGGCCCAGAACAGCTTGTGCTATGTGATTATTCCCAAAAATGTGTGTATCCCCTATGCAAATTCTTTCATCATAACAACAACATACTTGTCCAGATAAACACTGACAAGCCTCGATGTTGCGTTGTGAGTGCAGCCTGTGGCTTTGACTGCTGGAAAGAATGTTCTCCCCCATTCTGAGTGGCTTATTTATTCGGCTTGTCAGTATCAGAAAAGCCAGGCACCAGAATTGGACCCACTGGTGTTTATTGCTGTTTGTTTAACTGGTGTTTAAAGGCCGTTTCTCTTCTCACATGCTGTGTAATTGTTTCCCAGGCTGGCTGAAGGCTACTGCCCGAGTTCGTCATGGATCTTCTTCCTGGAGGAGGAGACTGTGGTGGATTTGGCCAGACTGCTGGGGGTGCTCAGCAAATTCAGCTCGGGCAGGGTGAGTTTACGGCCAGCACTGATGCTTTATCTCGTTTACGCTTGACTGAGTTGGGCCTATGACTCCTGAGTCTGAGCACGGCATAATTTAGTGCTGACCATCCAATCAGCACAGCTGATTCAACGGCTGAAGGGCTTTGATAATTAGCAGTTGAGATAAATCAGGTGTGTTGGAGCAAAGAAAGCACTAATGTGTGTCAGGACTGGGGCTCCTCGGCAGCTCACAGCTGCGCCTCCCACGTTCAAATGGTCGTTTACATACAGGGAATAATCCGATCATATCAGATTTCTCCAGCCCGATTATTCAAATAGTCATGTAAACGCCACATTCCGATCTAGAAATCCGACTGAGAAATCTGAGAGGCTGGATTTTAGCTCAGTAGTCAGATTTCTCAGTGCTGTGAACTCTCACTCTGATTTCTTTCAGATTTCTCAGTCTGCGCATGCGCCAGATCAGACGAAGGTGATCTGTGAAGGTGGTGAGATGCAGAAAAACACTGTTGGAGCTGCACTGAAACTGAAAATGAGGGATTAAGATATTCTTCATCTTCTAGATGAAGTCTGTTCATATTTTCAGGTAAAGCAGCACAATGTTTAAAAAAAAAAAGTTTTTACAAAGTTAGGGTTACATTACGTTTACGTCCCGTCTTCTTCTGTGAGGTTATTGGCTGATTACTGTCTGCCTCAGACCTGGAGTTTCCTATTATCTGATTACTCAAGATCCTGTAAATGTGTTGACCAGATTACTGACAAAATCTTGCAGTTATCGGATTATTAAGTGCATGGAAACACACTCAGTCAATTCCCTTCTGCATCATCCAGCCATGGATCAGTCACTCAGAGTGGTTTAATGTGAAATTGTAAAGAAAATTTCAGATTTCTTTACAGGGGTGCTGATAGGAACCAGGGGTCACAACGTCTGTAGTGCAAATAAAGTCATTATTTTATTTACTACCTAAATCGATCAGTGAGCCCACATGCATCTTCTGGGTTTTCATATAGTCACTGTTGAAACAAAACCTTGTATCACTTTTTTTGTCATTTTGCCGTTTACAGAATATGAAACCATCAGCCTTTCATGATTTGTTAAAATTTCATGATGAGTTGACCAACATATATAAGATATATATAATATATAAGAATCCTTATAGGGAAATTCTCAAGTGCTACAGCAGCAAAGGAATAGCAAGGAACTCAAGAAAAGAAGTATCTGCTCATCTTGCTTCACACGCATATGAACTTGAATGACATCCCGTTCTTAATCCATAGGGTTTAATATGATGTCGGCTCACCCTTTGCAGCTATAACAGCTTCAACTCTTCTGGAAAGGCTTTCCACAAGGGTTAGGAGTGTTTATGGGAATTTCTGACCGTTCTTCCAGAAGCACATTTGTGAGGTCAGACACTGATGTTGGACGAGAAGGCCTGGCTCACAGTCTCCACTCTAATTCATCCCAAAGGTGTTCTATGGGAGTTCAGACCTCCAAACTTCATGTGGCCTTCAGATCAGCTCAAGAACAGCATAGAGAGCTTCATGGAATGGGTTTCCATGGCTGAGCAGCTGCATCCAAGCCTTACATCACCAAGCGCAATGCAAAGCGTGGAATGCAGTGGCGTAAAGCGCCACCAACTGGACTCTAGAGCAGTGGACACGTGTTCTCTGGAGTGACCAATCACGCTTCTCCATCTGACATCATATTAAACCCTATGGGTTATGAATGGGATCTCACTCAATTTCATATGCCTGTGAAGGCAGACAAGCGAGTATTTTGGAAATATAGTGTAACTATAACAGTGGATTTGGTTATTGGATGCTGTTTGTTGTCTTATCTGTTGTTTATTGTCTTGTTTTTCTCTGCTTGCTTTGATTTATCAGCTTGATTCCAAAAAATGAAAGAAGTAGCATTACTGAGTCAGGAGTTAAAAACAGGCGAATATATTGTTTGTGCACTGTCGTGAGTCACCCTTGAAAGGTGTTGGGTTGGATTTCAGGGGAGTTTTTCAGACTTTGCAACACCTCTTTACATATTAATGCCTCACACTCAGGCTCGAAAAGAATCGAATGAACAGAATATAACACTAATGAAACTGTGGTGACCATAGTCAATAAATCACCTACGTCTTCTGAAAACATGTCCTTCACCACAGTTTGACTGAGTTCTCTAAAAAATACTCTTTCAATGAGTTCACAGTCGTCAGACTCATCCGAGAAAAGGGTCAGACGCCCAAACGACTTTACAAAATATTCTTCTACAGGTCGCATGCAGGGTCACAAATTCCAGTGCTCGAGGCCCGTTATCCAGGGCAGTTAGTGGATTTCCTTGATCATACACACCTGACTCAACTTATCAGTTAGAAGAGGAGTCATTGAGTGTGTTTACATGCACTCAATAATCCGATAACTGCAGAAAATCTGATTTTTTCTCTTAATAAGTTTTTAAGTATGAGAGGGAGGCAGGTGGACAGGTGAAGATGCAAGGAGTAGAGGTCGTAAAGGTGGATGACTTCAAATATCTTGGGTCAACCATCCAGAGCAATGGGCAGTGTAGAAAAGAGGTGAAGAAGAGGGTGCAGGCAGGATGGAGTGGGTGGAGACGGGTGTCAGGGCTGATGTGTGACAGAAGGATAGCAGCAAGAGTGAAAGGGAAGGTCTACAAGACAGCAGTGCGTCCTGCTATGATGTCTGGTTTGGAGACTGTGGCTCTGTCTAAAAGACAGGAGGCTGAGCTGGAGGTGGTGGAGATGAAGATGCTGAGATTTTCGTTGGGAGTGACGAGGATGGACAAGATTAGAAATGAGCAGATCAGAGGGACGGTGAAGGTGGAGCAGTTTGGAGATAAAGCCAGAGAGGCCAGGTTGAGATGGTTTGGACATGTGTTGAGGAGGAATAGTGGACATATTGGGCAAAGAATGTTGGAGATGGAGCTGCCGGGTAGAAGGAGAAGAGGTAGACCTCAGAGAAGGTTTATGGATGTAGTGAAGGTGGACATGGAGATGGTTGGTGTGAAAGTAGAGGAGGCAGTGGATAGGGCGAGATGGAGGCAGAAGATCCACTGTGGCGACCCCTAAAGGGAGCAGCCGAAAGAAGAAGAAGAAGATTTTATTAATTTTGATATTAAACACACAAACAGCATTCTATGCTTATCACTCAGATACTGTATTAGACAGATATACTAGATACAATTAGAATCATCCAGAAGTAAAAGTAAAAGAGACAAATAATCAGACAAGATTCATATGACATAACAGCCATAAAGCCTTCACAACTGAGCAAAACATATGAACATAATCTCCTACTAAACCCAGCTGTTACAGTGTTTGTCAATCAAAAGCTTCAGCAGGGAGTGATGTACGTCCTGTGAGCTAATTTAAAGCGAATTAACTGATGAGACAAATTCTTTGAAGACACAAAAATGTTGAGTATTCCGATAATGGGGAACTCCAGGTCTACATGAGTCAGACGGTAATCAGATTTCTGCTTTACAACCAGCCAATAGACTCAGACAAGAAGACGAGACGTAAACGTAACGTAAACATCGTGCCACTTTACCTGAAAATATCAACATACGTCATCTAGAAGACGAAGAATATTTAAGTCCTTTATTTCACGTTTGGTTTCAGCGCCGCTCCCAAAAGTGTTTTGCTGCGTCTCGCGACATCCACCGTCTGATCTCGCGTAGACTGAGAAATATGAAAGAAATCAGAGTAAGAGTTGGCTGAGAAATCTGATTGCTGAGCTAAAGTCCAGCCTCTTTATTGGACTTCTGAATTGGATTTCTAGATTGGTGTATGGACGATGGTGTTTACTTGACCATTTGAATAATCAGACAATTTACTGGATACTGCAAAAATCAGATTATGATGGGATTATTGACTGCATGTAAACGCACTCATTGACTTTGGTGGATATTAGCTGCAGTTTTGAAACAGCCAAAAAATGCAGCTTCTCCATTCAGTATTTCTTCCAGTTTCTCGCCCTCAAAACTCATGTTTGCATGCTGCCCAGGCTGGAACGCCTGAATGATGGCCATCACTGGGTGTAATCAGTTGTTGCGAGTGAAATGATGGCACAAGTAGTCATATTTTTATGTATGCGGTGGTGGTTACTGTCGCAGTGGGTCGGATTAGGATCAATCAGGTTTGTGACCTGTTGGCTGTGTGGCTCGGCTGTGGCTCCACACTGTGGTCCATGAACAAGAACATGACAGGCAAGTACCGTTGTTCTGATTGGCTGAACGTTAGTAGTCCATTAAAATGTTTTTCTTCTGTGTTCAGAGCCTCGGGCAGCCAGTATGTCTTTTTTCTTTGAGATTGTATTCATGCCTTTCTTTGAATAGTGCTTGGAATTTTGCCAAAAAATTCCAAGAAGTGCTTGGACACAATTCCCCAAAAACCTAATTTATCTTTTATGCAAAATGATTGGCCAAAGGTGTGAATTTTGCTTCTCTAGTGTTGCACTAGAGCTATAAGGCTAATGTAGATTAAAAAAATAATGGAATCTTTCACATTCACTACATCAGCCTCCAGGTTTGGGAGTATTGCGTAAATTTATAGGACATTTCTTATTTTTTGGTTTGTCCATCTGAGTTTACATGACCAAATCATAAGGCAAGTTATTCAGTAGCTGCATGAAATTAATGTAAATGTTTATTTGTTTATTTATTTGTTTATTTATTTATTGTAAAAGCTCCTCAAATGAGCAGAACGTTTGTTTATGATCTCCACATGTCACTACATGCTCACAATTCACTGCTGAAAGCCAAAAATCTCCGACGCTCTTTGTGTTGTTCTCTAAAAGTGATGTTTCCAGATCAGATCACTGAAGAGACACCGTCTGTTTATAGTTTAGAGCCCAGATTTGGGGAAAAACGGCTCGACTTTCAGTAGAAAAACAAAGTTCAGCTTCTTTTATTATAAGGGTTTAAAATGACGTCACCGTCTATTAGGTGTACTCAGTGTCACCACCCAGAAACAGATCACCATGTACCCCAACCAAAAGCCTTGGATGAACCGGGATGTTCGTCTCCTGCTGAAGGCCCGCAACATCGCCTTCAGGTCGGGAGATGCACAGGCCTACAGTGCAGCCAGGGCTGAGCTGAAGAAGGGCATCAAAAAGGCCAAACACCACTACAAAGGGAAGGTAGAAGAACACTTCTCCAACTCCGATCCCCGGCGTATGTGGCAAGGACTCCAGATTATGACAGATTACAAGACCACCAACCCCTCCCCCGCCTCCTCTGATGTTTCCTTCCTCAACGAGCTCAACAATTTCTACGCTCGTTTTGAGGAAGGGAACCCAACAACTGCAACCAAGGCAGATGTGTCTGCAGACCACCAACCACTGACTCTTTCTCCCACCGACGTAGGAGTGGCGCTGGGCAGGATTAAAGCCCACAAGGCTGCGGGTCCTGATGGCATCCCTGGACGTGTTCTCAGAACATGTTCTGGTGAGCTGGCAGGAGTGCTGACGGACATATTCAACCTGTCCTTGGCCCGTGCTGTGGTACCAAGCTGCTTCAAAACCACCTCCATCGTTCCGATACCCAAAAATTCCAAACCATCACGACTGAATGACTACCGCCCGGTAGCCCTCACCCCCATCATCACAAAGTGCTTTGAGCAGCTGGTCCTAGCACAGCTCAAATCCTGTCTTCCCCCCTCCCTGGACGCCCACCAATTTGCATACCACCAGAACAGGAGCACAGAAGATGCAGTCTCCATAGCACTGCACTCTGTCCTCTCACACTTAGACAATAAAAATACCTCCATCAGGATGCTGTTCATAGACTTCAGTTCAGCAATCAACACAGTCATCCCCTCAAAACTCATCACAAAACTCACAGACTTGGGTATTAGTTCCCTCATGTGCAACTGGTTACTGGACTTCCTGACCAACCGACCCCAACATGTCCGGTGGGACAACCACTGCTCATCCACCATCACCATAAACACCGGTGTACCACAAGGCTGTGTGATGAGTCCCTTCCTCTACTCCCTCTTCACCCATGACTGCAAGCCTGTCGATGGTTCCAATACCATCATTAAGTTTGCGGATTACATCACGGTGCTTGGCCTCATCAAAAACAACGATGAGACAGCCTATAGGGAGGAGGTGGATCGTCTGGCTGAGTGGTGCGACACTAACAACCTTCTGCTCAACGCTGAGAAAACTAAGGAGCTCATTGTGGACTTCAGAAGGAATGCTGACCCACATCCACCCATCCACATCAAGGGGACGGCAGTGGAGCGTGTGAACAGCTTCAAGTTCCTTGGTGTCCACATCTCCAAGGATCTCACCTGGACGACCAGCTGCTCCAAGCTGGTAAAGAAGGCTCACCAGCGCCTCTTCTTTCTGAGGAGGCTGAGGATGAATCACCTGTCCTCAGACATCCTGGTGAACTTCTATCGCTGCACCATTGAGAGCATCCTGACCAACTGCATCACAGTATGGTACGGGTGCTGCTCTGCCTCAGACCGGAAGGCGCTGCAAAGAGTGGTGAAAACTGCCCAGCGCATCATCGGTGCACCACTTCCTGCCATAGAGGACATCTACAGGTAGCGGTGTCTGAAGAGGGCTGGGAAAATCATCAAAGATCCCAGTCACCCAGCACACAGACTCTTCACCCCCCTGCCCTCTGGGAGGCGCTACAGGAGCCTCCGGACTAAGACCACCAGGTACCGGAATAGCTTCTTCCCAACAGCTGTCACACTCCTGAACTCTGCCTCCTGACATCTAAATAACAATGGACTGTACACACAGACTTACACACCACTCAACACCACTTACCGGCACTTACATCTGCTGTATATACTGCCCATTATTGTATATACTGTGTAAATACTCTACCTGTTCATAAGTACATACTTATCCCCCTTCATATTTATAACCTGTTCATAGTACTTATACCCCTCATATTTATAACCTGTACATTCTTGTTTATAACCTGTATAACCTCCTTCATGTTCATACCCCCTCATATTTTTTTTAACCTGTATATACTATAATTACTGTACATTGTAAGATAAATATTTATATTGCTGCTAAGCACTTCTGGATGGATGCAAACTGCATTTCGTTGCTTTGTACCTGTGACATACGCAATGACAATAAAGTTGAATTCTATTCTATTCTATTCTATTAGACTGGAGAGAAGAGCTACAGCCTCACACGACGCCCAGTGTTGTGTTGTGCAGATTCCAGCAAGTGTAGATTACCATTGCTCAACCTGTGTGTCCTGTCCTGGCAGGAGTGGTTTCTGGGAAGGGCCCTGTATGATGCTGAAGCAACTATCATCCACCACTACGCATTTTCGGACGAGCCGGCTGGTTTCGGCTACCCCGACTTCATTGCTGGCTGGGCCCTCAGCTGCCCGCTGGTCAAGCGGTAAGATTGCTCATTGTGAGGTTGCTTGTGCTCAGCTTGCAATGACTTCATAGTGCAGTGGCCTATACTGACCAATATTTTGGCCAGTATTGAGGTCCTGTGGATTTATTAGCAAAACTCTAAAGAACCACCAATATTTAATGACTTATTTTATATTAAAACATCTCATCAGAGATGCCACTGATCCAGTACCCAGTATCACATCAGATATGAGAGAAAGAGGAAGAATGATGGGTTTGATTTGATTCTGCAACAAGTCAATAGGAAAGAATACAGAATTGCTCATAGCTTAACAGAACATAATACGGTGTAATTTAGATCATACAGTAATAGTGTCACATGATAGCAGTAGCCACATAGCTAAGAACATTGAGCCTTGTTCTCCAATATCTTCCTAAGTTTGTTGTTAAATGTGTTCTTGGTCCTAAGAAAAAGTCTATATCAGAATTGATGACGTGCTCTTAAACCACAGAGCTGCTCACACTGTAAATAATGGTAAATGGTGGTTGGTTAGTGTAGTGGGTAACACCTCTGCCTTCTACACTGTAGACTGGGGTTCAATCCCCACCTGGGCAAACACCCTACACTATACCAATAAGAGTCCTTGGGCAAGACTCCTAACACCACCTTCACCTACTTGTGTAAAATGATCAAATTGTAAGTCGCTCTTGATAAGAGTGTCAGCCAAATGCTGTAAATGTAATAGTGTCTTCTCAAGTAAATCAAAATAGATGATATATCCAGTATTTCTGCTGTTGGGTGTTTTATTTAACTTATTTTCAAACATTTTTACTAGCTTTAGATTATTTTATTAAAAAACCTTATCTCACTGTAGTAGCAGATCATTTTGCTTGTTTTAAGAAATATGCTTGCAAAATTATCTGCCAGTACAGTGAGATAATTTTACTTAATAAAATGACTTAAAACAGGTGAAAAATGTATAGAAATGAGACAGGTAATCCTACAATAAGTGCACAACCATCTCAACATAAGAAATATTAGATATATAGACTAGAATTCATATAATTTCGCTTGACAGCATGCTACACTATATTTCCAAAAGTATTCGCTCGTCCGGCTTCACTCGCATATGAACTTGAGTGACGTCCCATTCTTAATCCATAGGGTTTAATATGATGTCAGCTCACCCTTTGCAGCTATAACAACTTCAGCTCTTCTGGGAAGGCTTTCCACAAGGGTTAGGAGTGTTTATGGGAATTTCTGACCGTTCTTCCAGAAGCACATTTGTGAGGTCAGACACTGATGTTGGATGAGAAGGCCTGGCTCACAGTCTCCGCTCTAATTCATCCCAAAGGTGTTCTATGGGGTTGAGGTCAGGACTCTGTGCAGGCCAGTCAAGTTCTTCCACACCAAACTCGCTCATCCACGTCTTTATGGACCTGCTTTGTGCACTGGCGTGCAGTCATGTTGGAACAGGAAGGGGCCGTCCCCAAACTGTTCCCACAAAGTTGGGAGCATGAAATTGTCCAAAATCTCTTGGTGCTGAAGCTTTAAGAGTTCCTTTCACTGGAACTAAGGGGCCGAGCCCAACTCCTGAAAAACAGCCCACACCATGATCCCCCCTCCACCAAACTTTACACTCGGCACAATGCAGTCAGACAAGTACCGTCTCCTGGCAACCGCCAAACCCAGATTCGTTCATCGGATTTCCAGATGGAGAAGCGTGATTGGTCACTCCAGAGAACACGTCTCCACCGCTCTAGAGTCCAGTGGCGGCGCTTTACTCCACTGCATTCCACGCTTTGCACTGCGCTTGGTGATGTAAGGCTTGGATGCAGCTGCTCGGCCATGGAAACCCATTCCATGAAGCTCTCTATGCTGTTCTTGAGCTGATCTGAAGGCCACATGAAGTTTGGAGGTCTGTAGCGATTGATTCTATTTAGTAGCGAGAAAATTTTATAGTTGGACTTGTTCCACAGGTGGCAATTCAATCTCCTATTCTTTCACTAATGTCTGTAGAAGCAGTCTGCAGGCCTGGGGGCTTGGCTTTATAAACCTGTGGCCATGGAAGTGATTGGAACACCTGAATTCAATTATTTGTATGGGTGAGTGAAAACTTTTGGAAATACAATGTATTTTGTGCAGTGCACACCTTGGTGCTCTTGAGTGAGTGTAGATTCTGATTTTCCCTAAGAATAAATCCCAAATAAAGAAACGCTGGTGAATATCAGAATCTTTGTGAAAACTGTATAAGTGGGTTTTAAGAACAAATTTCTTCTCATGATTTGGACGGTGAGTGAATACTTTTGGCAGTATAGTGTGTAATAAATAAATAAAAATAAAGAACTGGTTTCCAAAAGGCATAACATTAAAGTCGATGCGTTTCCTAAATACAGTTCATTTCAGCCACTGAAAGTAGTGATCACGTCTGTTAGTAAAGCAGTTTTGTGTACTTTTGGAGTCTGTATCGCTTTTATTGAAGTATTTTAGCAGATATTGTTGGTAATTGGATTTTTTGAACTCCTTTAAATTAATATTGATTATATATCAGTCAGGCCCTTATTACATTGTGTGAATACCTGCTGACCTAAAAGCTTATCTGATTTGGTGTTTCAGATTAGCTGACTATGTGAAACACGAGCCGCCCAAGTCGGATTTCACCATTGACCTTAAACACGAGGTAGGTTGATTTTAAAAAGTACAGATTTGGCAAGTTCAGTCATCTTGGCAAGTACAAGAAGGCACCGCCTTTCATAATCTTTTATTTTAAATATATGCTTAAAACTTTTTGCCAGTTTGCAATATTGTTGAGTACCTGTCTCTGTATTGGTCACATTGGATGGACGTTTGACTCCTGTTTCCATGCCAGTAAAAGAGAGAATTGCCTCTACATCATGTTCTCTTGCAGATGAAAGCGTGCATGAAATAAATATTTTTGGTTGAGTTCTCTTAGTTGGAGTAACAGCACACAGCACTGTGTGAAGGTTTTAAGCTTGTAAGTAAATGTTTAACCAGTTGACCTCAGCAGTGAGTTTATCACAATATACATTAGAATAAAGTCGTATTCATAATTCAGATAAACAGAAAAACAATTAAAAGTAACAAGAATTTCTCGGGTCCAGATTTTTCCTGGACACCTTCACAGCCGCCACAGAGACTCGTTAATATCATCAATTACATCATGAGCTCAATTTACTGAGCACTGATTGGTCAAACCAGGAGCTGCTTTTTAACTACATATAATACTGGGCTTCCTCGAGGAGCGGCTTGGAGATGGGTAAACACACACAAACATCCAGAAAATCACTGTTTATTATATATATGTATATATATATATATATATATATATATATATATATATATATATATATATATATATATATATATATCATTATTTGTTAATATTCTCTAAATTTTGTTTATTCAAATATTAACACTTTTCTCAGCAAATAAACACAAACTACACAAATACATAGATTTTGAAAATGAGTCTTGGGCGCCTCAGACTTTCTCACAGTGCTGTATTTCTTTAATGTTTCAGCTGGTTTAAAAATTCGTTTTGTGCTTTTTCATTTTTGCCACTAAGAATCTTCCTTCAAGGTTTAATGGAATGCTTGTTTTTCTCACTAACCTCTGTCTGCTGCATCTGCACTGTGTGATTAATAACCACAGAGGCTAATTTTAAGTCATTTGCTTCTCCTTAGGAAGGAACAGGAAGCTTCTTCACTCAAAAACACTCTTATAATAGAAGACAGTGGAGAAGTGTGTTATAAATCAGTGAATTCTGATGGTCTGCCAGGTCTCGCATGGTTGTTAGGAGTCCCCTTTTCGTATTAGGAGTTTTGTTGAACTCCAGTTTGGAATTTACTTTGGATTTCCCACCTTTGAGTGCAGCATGTGGATGTCTGGTCTTGCTCATCTGTAGGACGTGGCGCTCCAGCGTCTCTGATTCACCTCGTCTAAGGTGTCATTGACTCCTGTGCGTCTGCTTATTTCCCTTCTCTTCCAAGCCTCTGAGCTGGCTCTTCATTTTCTTGTAGGCTCTCCAGGTTTCCGAGGCATATAGGAGAACTGAGCAGACGTTTGATTGGTAGATTTTCAGTTTGGCGTTCATCTGCAGGTTGCTGTTGGCTGAGATGTAACTGCCAAGGTATTTGAGTTTGAAGTCCTGTGCTCCTTCCAGCTCCACTCCACATATTTAGGTTTTGGTCATGTTCTTGTTCTTCAGTTTCATCACCTTAAAAAAAAGAAACATTGCTACAGAAACGCCAGCAAGATCTTCAGAAAGTCATCAAATCTTGGGCGATGAACCAGGGACTGAGGCAGCAAGTAAGATTAAGAGATCCTTGTTAGTCCCACAACAGGGAAATTCCACCTCTGCATTTAACCCATCCATGCAGTGAAACACCACATACACACTAGGGGGCAGTGAGCGCACTTGCACGGAGTGGTGGGCAGCCCTATCTGCAGAGGCCAGGGAGCAGTTGGGGGTTAGGTGTCTTGCTCAAGAGCACTTCGGTCACGTACTGTCGACTCAGGGGATCGAACCGGCGACCCTCCGGTCACAAGGCTGGTTCTCCAACCTCAAGCACACGACTGCTCCCAAAGGAGGTGCACCGTTCCCAGAGGTACTGCAATACCAGGTCGATGCGTGGAGTGGACGGAGCAAGCTCCTCTTCCACCACCCTGTCCTAAAATCTATTTAATATGTAGTCCTCTTTAGATATGAGATATTAAACTGATTAACAGATGCTACACTTGATCTTAGCTGAAAGGCCGAGAAGTGCTAAACGCCTTGTATGAAGAGCAGGGATGAAATCCGAAAGGTAGTTCATGCTCCGAAGGCTAAGCCTGAACAGCAAGTGAAAAATAGTAAGTATAATAATAAATAAATAAATAAACAAAGATTTGTTTTATCTATCTATTTATCTATCTATCTATCTGCAGTGGCGTGCAAAAGGCCACCCTGGTTAAAATGTTAGTGTGAATAGCCAAGAAAGTAAAAGACGACCTGGCTTCAAAAAGGCATAACTTCAAAGATGATTCATTGCTTAAACATTTTAAGTAGGATTACTTTTATGTTTTGTTTGTTCTGCCGTCCTGCATGGTCAGTACTTAGTAAATCCCCTTTGGCAAGTGTCAGAGCTTCCAGCCTTCAGTTCTTGTTCACGTCAATGTTCCTTGCCAAAGCCTTTTAGTCCTGTAAGATATTTGTTTGCATGCACTGCTCTTACGAGGTCTGTCCACAGATTTTCGGTGATGTTTAGGTCGGGGGACTGTGAGGGTCACGGCCAAACCTTCAGCTCTTGAGGCTCTTGAGGTAGTCCACTGGGGATTTTGTTGTGTGTTTAGGCTCATTATCATGTCATCCTTTCTTTTCTCTTTTCGTCTTCAGCTCACAGAATTGCAGTTCACCATAATGCAATGCTTAGATGTCCTTTTGCAAACCTCTGATACTGAATTTGTGGTGGAGAGCGTTCTGTTCTCCAGCATCACCGTGTGGCATGGCAGCTGCTCTGCGGCAGAAAGGAACGCTCTGTAGACGGTGGTGAAGGCTGCACAGAGGACTGCTGGAGTCAGCCTTCCCACCACCATGGACATTTAATCCTCCAGATGCAGGAAAAGGACCACTGGCATCATGAAGGACCCCACCCATCCAGCACACACACTCTTTGTCCTGCTCCCCTCAGGTAGGAGGGTGTGGAGTATTAACAGTAAAACAACCAGACTGAGGAACAGCTTCTTCCCTGAAGCCGTGAGACTCTTAAACTCCAGTTAGACGTCACTGCAATGGCACTTCATGTCCACTTATTTATCTCTGCTGCTGGACTGAATCAGTGCCTCCACTATATCACCCCTACACGTCACTCTATACAGGTCACTTTATACATTACCAGTATTAAGCTGTACACCTTCTACCTCGTACTCATGCTGCTGTGTTTCATGCTGCTGTTATTTGCACCTTCTATTTATTGTTTATCGTTACTTTTGCTCTTGGGAGTTAACTGGGACCTTGAGTTCACTATTTCGTTCCACCTCATGTACCACGTGTGATGCGAATGACAATAAAGCCTTTTCTAATCTTAAAAATAGTCTTGCTTAATATATTTAACTTCCACTTTACGCCTTTTGGAGATCAGCTCATCTTCTCCTCACTGTTCTCAGTAACAGAAATTTTGACCAGGGGTGCCCAAACCTTTGCATGCCACTGTGTCTGTCCTGTACTCCAATTTCTAGGTTCTGGTCAGGATTTTTTTCTGAGGAAAAAAGTCCCTCTTTCACCATCATGCCGTGATTTCTACAATGGACTCGGCTGCAGATAATACAGTTCTCTGCTCAGCTCCCCTCTCATGCCCACTTATTCACGTTTATGTAATGTTCACCCCCTCCTAATTTTCTGTTCAGTGAATTTGTCCTGTTTTTCTTATTATCTACCTTTTCCATTTTAGCTTCTGCTGCAAACGTAGATACAGTCATCTGCATTGATACTAATATGAGGAAAAGTCACAAGCGGGGAGTCGGAGTGCCTGCAGTAATGAGAAACGTCGTTCTCTGTTCATTCATTCTCTCTCTCTCTCTCTCTCTCTCTCTCTCTGTGGAATAAGAAAAAGACTGTCTGTTCCTAAGAGGGCTGTCAAGGTGCTCCACTCCTTCTTTTTTGGTCTGTCTATCCATTCTCTCCTCTTACCAACACCCTCCTCTTCTCTCATATTCCCGTGTGGTAGTCCTCCTTCCTCTATACGTGCTCGGTTAACTGATTAATTCGGCTTGGCCAAGTTCTTTGCCGAGAGCCTGTTTTTCGGCAGTTCTAATTAGTCTAACCTGCTCTCTGCTTGTTCTTATAGATTGCTCTGTATATCTGGGAGGAAGGAAGAGGACCTGCTTTGACTGATGTTGGCGAGTTCTGCTCAGAACTGCATGGATCTCCCAACACCAGCCACTGTGCTTCTACTGTCAACACTTACCTGCCCAGCTGCGTAGGTATCCCTCATCCATAATCCGCTGCCCGATTACGCATTTCATAACAAATCTATCAGTTTACTATTACAGCCAAGTCTGAAGATCCCCAAATCAATCAATCAATCAATCAATCAATCAACCTTTATTTTGACTTGGAAGTACATTGAGGGCAACCCTCATTTTCAATGTAGCCGAGCGTTTACAAAAACCGGGATTGACTTGACAAAGAAAATAATAACTACATTTAATCATTTTAAATTAAAAGAAAATTTAAAATAACAGTGAATAAAAGATAAAAGTAGATAAATAGAACTTGAGATTTAAATGGTAAGAAATTAAGATCAAAAATAGATAAGAAATTAGTAAGGTAATAATACAATATCACAAATTAAAAAAAGTAATGATAAAAAAAAAATATCATCCAGGCATGACACAGAGAAAGAAAACCTCGTGTCTCTCGTTTTTCAGTTTTTGAAGTAATTTGAAAGAGGCTGTTTGTCTTTACATTGAGAAACGGACCAACAGAAGTGACTTGGAAAAAGCTCTGGTTCCATTGACTTACATTAAAAGTAGAGAAGGTTTTTTCCTTCTCTTGTCTCATTTTGGAGATTCAAGGTTTTCTTCCAACAACAGCGAATTAGTAATCATTACAAATAAACAGCTTGAATAAAAAGACAGATTTTCTTGTTGCAGACAAATTTTTGCGACACACCACACAGTACATGCTTTGGACAGTCACTCTGCTGTGCTGTGAACAGTTCAGTGACATGATTTTCCCAGTTTGTCAGAGACGCCCCGGCATTTTAAAGCGTCTGGTTGGTTAGTGTAGTGGGTAACACCTCTGCCTTCTACGCTGTAGACTGGGGTTCAATCCCCCACCTGGGTAACCACCCTACACTATACCAATAAGAGTCCTTGGGCAAGACTCCTAACACCACATTGGCCTCCCTGTGTAAAATGATCAAATTGTAAGTCGCTCTGGATTAGAGCGTCAGCCAAATGCCATGAATGTAAATGTAAGGCATGTTTGAAATTCATGGCGATGTATCGTTTAGGTGTTGTCAACTAGTGGACCGTGACCCAGCAAAGTATTTCAGAGGACTGAACTGTAGCCTAGTCAGGATGGCAATGTTTTCATGTGTTTTCGTACATTTTCAAAAATGTATTTACTGTTTCTGGGCTGAGTAGTGAAGTGATGATGTGACTTTTTAAAAAAGGAAAGTCAATCCCCCCCCGGCCCCAAATCGAGTTCAATATAATAAACCTAAAGCTCACCAAGAAAGGACTCCACCACAGTGCTCACCAATCCCCTTCATGTTCCAAAAAGATTTTATGATTATTTATTTACTTAGTTATTTACTTACTTACAATCTTACTTACATAGTGTTTGATTGATTTAATCAACAAATGACAATGGCCATAGTTTTAAAATGCTCATTAGATTCTAAAACTATGTTCAAACTAAAACTATCAAAATATTTGATGTTTTATTTTCTGTTATTAGTTGCCTGCAGTACCACAGATCCGGCAAAATATCTCGTGACACAGGACTAATTTTAAGTGTTGCTTGCGGGAGCGGGCGGGAAATCAGACTCCTGTGGGCGGGAGCGGGAGGAAACAGGCAAAAGAGAAATCCCACAAATTAATGCAGAGCCTAAATAAAGTGATCGGTTGCTTTGAATTGCTTTGAATCGAAGTCATTCGAAGCAGCCGATCACGTACACAACACACAGACTCTCATAGGCCTGATTCACACATACAGTGTCTGCAGTGAGCGATGCAGAAAGTCTTGCTTTTCATTTCGGCGCCCGTTTTAAGGGGTCAGTGCTTTCAAACCTGGCTGCACTTGTCTGGATGTTTATGGAATAGACCCAAGGCAGGTTTTTTTCAGCACACCGTGTGTCACGCAGGTAAATACACTGAACTAAGCCGTGGAAATCAAAGACAATTACACAGAAGACTGTATAAAAACCTAAAAAAGGCGATTTATGTATGTAACTCATGACAAAATGCTAGGTAAACATTCCAGGCTGCAGACAGATTTGCTGATTGGTCCACCAGGCTTGAAACTTTTGCCTGATCACAAAGTATGAAAGGCCTCAAAAATGACCGCTCTGTGGTATAATTCCTGCTTTGTGTTTACTGGGAATAAATGGCGTTTGGTGAAGTTAGTCACAGTGAGCCTGATGACCATGACTGCCCTGTTATTTCAGCAGAGGATAATGCATTGGTGATTAGACTGTGTCAGATATTGGATGTGAGCGGGACTGTGCGGGTGGGAGCGGGACAAGTTGTTTCGGTTGCAGGCGTGAGCGGTATGGAATCTCGCGGAAGCTGAAGAAACAGTCCCACTCAGACCTTCTAGCCTAGACTACAGCTGACTGGTTAAGCATCACAAGTTAACTGTTGTCTCCATTCACTGGAGATAGTTAGTTTTTTTGACATTTGTAAGCACGAAATTCGATGTAACTGGACTGAGTTGTAGTTGAGCAGCCGTGCTGTAGTTTGAGCTCCACTATGACAAGGTTTAGGAACAGCAGTAGCCAATGAGATCATAAGAAAACTCTAAGGGAGTGAGGGGTGAGCATCGGAACATCATCTGAGTGAATGTTTCTCCTCTATGCTGGCTCTGGACGGATGGAGAAGAGGCGAGGGTCTAGCAGAAACGACAACCACGGCAAGTTTTTCAAGCTCCAGTTTGGCTGATGATAGACGCTCTACTTTATAGGAAACCTGGTCTGCTGGTGGTGAATTTTTTTTATTACATTCATTTGTTAATATTACTTTTATGGATTATTAACATGTTCAATTAGTGACACCACCAATTAAAATATTTCATTTAGACTCGCACACGGGCAGCTGGTAAAAACACATGCAGTTAGCTCAGGCACTGATGTTTAAAAACTGCTTTTGATGTGTTTATTCCTGTCTGTTGACTCACAGGTGTTTTTAATCTGCAACAACCCACAACAGAGTCTGGCTGCAGAGGCACTCTCAGACAGAGGCACTCTCAGACAGAGGCACTCTCAGACAGATGTGCTCTCAGACAGAGGCAGTCTCAGACAGAGGCACACTCAGACAGAGGCAATCTCAGACAGAGGCACTCTCAGACAGGGGCACTCTCAGACAGAGGCAATCTCAGACAGAGGCACACTCAGACAGAGGCAATCTCAGACAGAGGCACTCTCAGACAGAGGCAATCTCAGACAGAGGCACACTCAGACAGAGGCAATCTCAGACAGAGGCAATCTCAGACAGGGGCACTCTCAGACAGAGGCAATCTCAGACAGAGGCACACTCAGACAGAGGCAATCTCAGACAGAGGCACTCTCAGACAGAGGCACTCTCAGACAGATTCACTCTCAGACAGATTCACTCTCAGACAGAGGCAGTCTCAGACAGAGGCAGTCTCAGACAGAGGCACACTCAGACAGAGGCAATCTCAGACAGAGGCACTCTCAGACAGGGGCACTCTCAGACAGAGGCAATCTCAGACAGAGGCACACTCAGACAGAGGCAATCTCAGACAGAGGCACTCTCAGACAGGGGCACTCTCAGACAGAGGCAATCTCAGACAGGGGCACTCTCAGACAGAGGCAATCTCAGACAGAGGCAATCTCAGACAGAGGCACACTCAGACAGAGGCAATCTCAGACAGAGGCGCTCTCAGACAGAGGCACTCTCAGACAGATTCACTCTCAGACAGAGGCACTCTCAGACAAAGGCACTCTCAGACAGAGGCACTCTCAGACAGATTCACTCTCAGACAGAGGCACTCTCAGACAAAGGCACTCTCAGACAGATTCACTCTCAGACAGGTTCACTCTCAGACAGGTTCACTCTCAGACAGAGGCACTCTCAGACAGAGGCACTCTCAGACAGAGGCACTCTCAGACAGAGGCACTCTCAGACAGATTCACACTTAGACAGATTCACACTTAGACACGCATTCTCAGACAAAGGCACTCTCAGAGAGAGGCGCTCTCAGACAGAGGCACTCTCAGACAAAGGCACTCTCAGACAGAGGCACTCTCAGACAGAGGCACTCTCAGACAGATTCACTCTCAGACAGAGGCACTCTCAGACAAAGGCACTCTCAGACAGATTCACTCTCAGACAGGTTCACTCTCAGACAGAGGCACTCTCAGACAGAGGCACTCTCAGACAGGTTCACTCTCAGACAGAGGCACTCTCAGACAGAGGCACTCTCAGACAGATTCACTCTCAGACAGATTCACACTTAGACACGCATTCTCAGACAAAGGCACTCTCAGAGAGAGGCGCTCTCAGACAGAGGCACTCTCAGACAGAGGCACTCTCAGACAGAGGCACTCTCAGACAAAGGCACTCTCAGACAGAGGCACTCTCAGACAGATTCACTCTCAGACAGATTCACTCTTAGATACGCATTCTCAGACAAAGGCACTCTCAGAGAGAGGCGCTCTCAGACAGAGGCACTCTCAGACAGAGGCACTCTCAGACAAAGGCACTCTCAGACAGGCACTCTCAGACAGAGGCACTCTCAGACAGATTCACTCTCAGACAGATTCACACTTAGACACGCATTCTCAGACAAAGGCACTCTCAGACAAAGGCACTCTCAGAGAGACGCACTCTCAGACAGATTCACTCTCAGACAGATTCACTCTTAGACACGCACTCTCAGACAAAGGCACTCTCAGAGAGAGGCGCTCTCAGACAGATTCACTCTCAGACAGAGGCGCTCTCAGACAGATTCACTCTCAGCCTGATTCACTCTCAGAGAGACGCACTCTCAGACAGATTCACTCTCAGACAGATTCACTCTTAGACACACACTCTCAGACAAAGGCACTCTCAGAGAGAGGCGCTCTCAGACAGATTCACTCTCAGCCTGATTCACTCTTAGACACGCGCTCTCAGACAGATTCACTCTCAGAGAGAGGCACTCAGTGACATCACGTGCACATGCACTCTCTGCCACAATGGCTGAAGCCGCCCAACAGCACTTTGACTTTTGGCTGCTTCTGCTAAACGACATCATGACTTCATCCATTTTCTGTACAAAACTCGGCTAGAGAGTTTCATTTAATGCACTTCCCTGTTGAAAAAAGTCATAGAACCCAGTAAATGTGTCTGTTGGGTCCTGGTGGTTTCCAGTTGTCGCTTATGGTGTTCTGTGTTTTCCTGATGGGTTGATATCACAGTGTGAAGGATTCTGATGTAATCAGGTGTTTTAGGACTGATTTCCGATACAGTTGATCGTTTCCTACTGGCCCCCTAACGGCAACCATCAAGCCAACTCCCACTAGGAAGCAAAACCATCAGGTTTTATTCCTGACGGCCCTGTGAGCACAGTTACGTTGTGACATCTGTTCTGGTGCCCACAGCGTCGTCTGCTTGGTGCTTTTCTACGTTGTCACAACGTTGAAATATAATTCCTCAGAAAGTTGTGACAGTGTGTGACAAGTACAGCAAAAGTAATCAGTGCTGTGTTGACTGTTCGCTGTCACAGCCTCCTAGAATCATCCAGGAGTTCTATTTTAATCACTATTACAGGTTTTGATAACCGGTCCTGATCGTCTTCAGCCTGGCTTTCATGAGTTTATAAACAGGCAGTTTTATGTGTTTTCAGCTGACGTTAGACTTGCGCGGCACTCTTATACAGTAGTGTTATTGTTGGACACTTTCTGGTCTGCAGTTATATTTAATCTAATATCTAATCTCATCAGTTGTGATCCAGCAAACAAAACACTGCTTATGATGGAAATGAAGCTGCTCAACACTGGGCATTCAGTCACTGTGAGCCCAATTTAGCATCCTTCGTGAAGCCTCCTGTTGATCTGGTGCGGAATAACAGCGTAATCTCTCATCAATAGTGATGCGGAGCTAATCTGGAGCGGTGAGCTCACGGACTTCACCTTTTGCTTTTTTACTTCTCGAAGTGGCACTGCAGCCTTGTGAAAAATGTAATCTGTTACCTACTTGCCCTCCAGTGATGGATTTTTTGGTTTAAGCAGAGCTGATTTATGAGGAGTCTGGCCACTTCCTATTTCCAATGTTATATCAAAAACAGGCCTGCTGAACAGCAGAGGGCGCCCACGAGCGAGTCCACAATGAATGGGAGTGAATGGAACTCAACGGCTAAAAACGAGCAGTTAAAATAGCCTCTAATCACTGAAGCAGACCTTTCCTTCAGTTTTAGACAGTAGAAGGAGGGATTTCACTAAAAAACAAAGAAACCTCGCCTGTGTGTTTCCTTTATTTATACAGTAAACGGGGTTCGGGCAGCAGGAGGCGGGGCTTTACTGCTAGAGTGGGGTGATTGATGGGTGAGAGGAGCAGCTCATTGGCTGTTCGCGCTCTCTGACGTCATGAACAAACACGAGGCGGCGTTTTTAGCTCCTGTAACTCGAGTTTAAAAGCTCTTAAATATAACAGCGGTGTTAAAATGTTTTATGCTGTTCAGGAAATGAATGAATTCTTTTACATTAAAAATGTTTCAGCGTTTATAAACGATAATTTTGCTCAGACGCTCCATATCAACCCATTCATTCTGGACTCACTCGGGAGCGCCCACTAGCATCTGAGAAAGCCAGAAGACATTGCTGAGAGTGGGAATTCTCCTCTCTACAGGTTCTCTGGTTTAAGGACCACTTCTGATGCCATATCTTGAATGCGGGAGAAACTTTTTTCTTTATTAAAGTTATCTCGATCACTGACGGACTGAGGCAGTGCTGTAGGGCTCCTACATGGAATTTATCAGTGCTGTCCAGTGAAAACCACATCTCCATTTTTGTTGACTTTTAGTTTTCTACATCATTTCAAACACCTGCTCTCCTTTACGTTGTCTAAAGATCGCACGATGAATGGACCAATACAAATGCTTTAAAATCACTTGGAACAAAATCTTTTTACACTGACTTGCATTGAAAGGTAAGGAGTGTTTTGCCCTCTCCTGTAAAGTTAACCCTCTATTGCCTGATGTTGCCTCTAGGCAACAAACCCATTTTCCTCACTTTCCACTAATAATATGCATATTTAACAACAATGGCAGGGTTAATAATAAAAGGAAGAGTTGAAGTAAGTCAATAAAAAGCTTTTATTTGGTCATACTATATCTTAGTGGACACTTTAAACCCTTTATATCATTTCTTCCCATTGTCACGCAACGTTGTCTCAGGGCAACACACCTCAAAGGACCCCTGTACATATTATTATTTTAAAATGTTTTTGAATTTAATGATCAGATTTTATGCAAGAAAACTGAATTGAATGTGTTTTTAATTGCTCTCATAATGCATGCAGTAGAGGGTTAGTGTGTGTGTGTGTGTGTGTGTGTGTGTGTGTGTGTGTGTGTGTGCGCACACATGAGCGAGAGAGAGAGGAGGAGGAATGTTGCTTGTTCTCTATTCAGAGACAAAAATGCGACCAATTTTGCGAGCAAGCCTTTCAGAAATAATAATATAATAAAGGTACTAGACTGTCTCTGGGGTGGGACCCTCAAGGCTCCATCTCAGTGCCTTTAGTCAGGGAACATAACTGAACCATAATCCACTGAAATGATCTGTTCTAAGCTGGACTGACTCCACACACCCCGCCTCGCCTCGCCTCCAGGCTTTTATTCTACTGCTCTGTTTTAAAACATTTGGTTATGAAAAGGAACAAATACCAACTTTTCACCTGGAGGAACTGATTTAAGCTCCACAATCAGACCTTAGAACCACTGCTGGAGCTTTGAGGGAACATTTACACTGTTTGTACCTCAATGGACAAAAATGTACCTGCACAGAACCTTCATTTCTAACAGTGCAGAGCAAATATTGTGGCTGATTTTTAAATGTGACTCGCTGAAGACGACTCAGTCTAAGAGTTTTTCAGCTTTATGAATGAAAAGCTATGCTGAGATATTTAAGATGGCATGTTAGTTAAAGGAGAAATCACATGCAAAGTTATGAGATCTAATTCGGTTAAACTGGAGCTGGAGAAACTGGCTGTAGTTGTTTCTGCAGTAATTAGCTTCCCTCTGTTTCCTGGGTCCACATCACCCTAGAACAACCGAGGAAACTGCCATGGAATTTAATCAGAGGCTCCAAACCTAAGCGCTGCAGTGCTGCTGTCACTGTTTGTGGATTTCACCATGTTTGTTATTGTTTTGGTTGTTTGTTATTGTGGTGATTGTTATTGTTTTGGTTGCTTGTTATTGTGGTGGTTGTTATTGTTTTGGTTGCTTGTTATTGTGGTGGTTGCTTGTTATTGTGGTGGTTGCTTGTTATTGTGGTGGTCACCTGTTATTGTTTTGGTTGCTGGTTATTGTGGTGGTCACCTGTTATTGTTTTGGTTGCTGGTTATTGTGGTGGTTGTTATTGTTTTGGTTGCTGGTTATTGTGATTGGTTGCTGGTTATTGTTTTGGTTGTTCGTTATTGTGGTAGTCACCTGTTACTGTTTTGGTTGCTGTTTATTGTGGTGGTCACCTGTTATTGTTTTGGTTGCTGGTTATTGTGGTGGTCACCTGTTACTGTTTTGGTTGCTGGTTATTGTGGTGGTCACCTGTTATTGTTTTGGTTGCTGGTTATTGTGGTGGTCACCTGTTACTGTTTTGGTTGCTGGTTATTGTGGTGGTTGTTTGTGACTCTCTCCCCAAGAGTTTTCTTGCACTGTCATTTCATTGCTACTGCTGCTCTTTGTGTTAGAGCAGTTCACACTTCAGGATTCATCATGGAGATTGTCAAACTTTTGGAAGTATCAGGGCATCTGTGGCAGCTCACAGACTGACAGAGTTGTCTTGTTGAACCATTCACAGTACACAAGCACTCGTCATGGTCACTCGTAGTGATTTGTCACTGAGCTGGGAGGGGTTTGTCATCGTTCCTAAAAAAATCTCTGACTCGATAACCAAGGCAAAATTTGTGTAGTGTAAACAAGCCTTTAAAAGAAGTGCTTCAATTAAAAATAACTCATTTTAAAACTTGGTACTTGGTACTTGGAGGCAGATGATCCGCTGTGGCTAACCCTAAAGGGAGCAGCCGAAAGAAGAAGAAGAAGAAAGAAGAAAACTTGGTACTAGGGCGATAAAACGCTAACGATAATTATTACGATATAACTTTTCCTCAATAGAACGATAAGCAAGGTTCGATAAATTTTCGATATAATACACCATTCTCACATTTCCAAAAATGACAGAGCGGTCAGCGGATGCTGAGGGGCATAGTGCGCAGAGGTCACCGACTTTCTGCAGAGTCAATCACTACAGACCTCCAAACTTCATGTGGCCTTCAGATCAGCTCAAGAACAGCGTAGAGAGCTTCATGGAATGGGTTTCCATGGCCGAGCAGCTGCATCCAAGCCTTACATCACCAAGCACAATGCAAAGCGTGGAATGCAGTGGAGTAAAGCGCCGCCACTGGACTCTAGAGCAGTGGAGACGTGTTCTCTGGAGTGACCAATCATGCTTGAAATGGATGAGCGAGTTTCATGTGGAAGAACTTGACTGGCCTGCACAGAGTCCTGACCTCAACCTGATAGAACACCTTTGGGATGAATTAGAGTGGAGACTGTGAGCCAGGCCTTCTCGTCCAACATCAGTGTCTGACCTCACAAATGCGCTTCTGGAAGAACGGGCAAAAATTCCCATAAACACTCCTAACCCTTGTGGAAAGCCTTCCCAGAAGAGCTGAAGGAGTTATAGCTGCAAAGGGTGAGCCGACATCATATTAAACCCTATGGATTAAGAATGGGAAGTCACTCGAGTTCATATGCGTGTGAAGCCAGACGAGCGAATACTTTTGGAAACATAACGTACCTAAATAAATCATATTAAACGTATTATACCCTGATAAGCCACTTTATTAGCTCAGTCTGCTTTCTTGCTACACTCATTGTCCATTTTATCAGCTCCTCTCTAGTTCAGCAGTGACAACAATCTTGACATCACACTGTATTTATTTTGAGGACCGAATCGAGGAGTGACTGCGCTGTGCGATGCCTTCAATCTGCTGCGCTGTGATTCACCTGCAAGACACGACAGAAGCCGAGAGACACTCAGACCTTTAATTCAGTGCTTTCACTCCAGGTTTGGAGCCGCTGCACTGCATAGTTTAGTGTTTCTCTCTGCTGTTCACGCCTCGTTCAGCTCCAGAAGGGATTAATCAGTTAATAATATCAGGAATTTTAACCGGGAAGCCACAGTTATGCAGGGCAGTGGTTTCAGGACTGGAGCTGAACTCTGAACTAACAGCACCAGCAAACTTACAGAATCATGTCTGTCGACACACAACGTCGTTTTCCGTCCCACGACATTCAGTCTGATATTTAACGTTTGTTTCTCAATTCAAACGTCATTTAAATCAGAAACAGAGAGTAAAGTTATCCCGGTGGTCTGCAGCTCCGTTAGGGGGACGACTGTTCATCTCTCATCAGCTAAAGTTCTCTAAAGGCCAGCATTGCTCACATCTATGTTAATGAGCTGATGTCGTTTCCCTCGTATGACCAGAGCTTTTCTCCTCTTTATGCAGCGCCATGGGATCCTTTACCCACCCTGACGTGAAGAGCTGGTGGGCTTCTGTGCTTTTAAATGCTCTGAGAGACTCTCCAGAGTAGAGAGAGGGGCTGAGGAGGAGATAAATATATCAGGAAAACTGATATTTGGTAGCTTTCCGCCAGTTTAAGTGGGACCAGAAGTTCAGGGGGAAACTGTATAAAGATCTCAGACTATTTTATATTAATAAAGTAACGCTTTTCTCTTCCAAAGTACTTTTCAGCTAAAAGAAAAAAAGTCAAAGATTCTGGCTAAAAAAACAAACGATTAGACAGGACTTCACAAATCATCTGAATGCTGCTAAAATGAGGAATGGTGATTAGAAATGCAGGTCTCCCTTCACTCTCCTGTGCCAGTCGGCACAGACACCTTCAAACAGCTCAAGCAGCAGCAGATAAAGAGCGGTGAGCAAAACAAGTCGGCAAATCGGAAATATAGACAGAAATATTTCCCCATTTCTCCATTTCTAAAATGATAAAAAGATTCACAAATGAAAGTGCAAAATATAATAAAAGGAATGGAATTTATTGGATGACCAGCTGTTTTCAGGGATATTGTGGTATTTTCTGTAACCTACATAATGTAATACTTTTCATTAGATTATTTTATTGTTTATCATCAGCTCAGTTTGGTCATATTAAAAGTAATGATTTTTTGATCAATAATAAACGTGTATTTTCTTTATTAGCTTGTTCCTGTGTTTAGTACGTTCATTCTAAAGCATAAATCTAACTAGTACTAAATAACTTTTGTTTTTTGGCCCAATGTGTCTTAATATCCAGTGCTTTATGTTGAGATGCTCCTATAAGACCACAGACATAGTGACAGTTGTTGTGCGGCTGTGTGTCTCTTTATAGGGGAACCCAGTGGAGAAAGAGGACCTCTTTGTTGCAGTGAAGACCTGTCAGAAATTCCACCATGATAGAGGTGCGCCAAATACATTTGCAGTCGCAGTTGCCGTTTTGACTGTTGGACACTGTTTCTCCATTGTGGTTGCTGCTATGTTCTACGTTTAGACATTTTTAATACTCATATCAGTGTTGAGCTCAACAGTTAGACTGGTTTGTAAAATCAGCCTCAGCAATAAGGTAATAATAAGATCATCATGTAATGGTTTAACCGTCCTTGCATCACTCCAGCGACACAGAAAGCCTGGGCACAGTGAACTGTCGGGGCAGCAGCGACTCGTCAATGAAACTCCACATAAACCTCATCCAAACACAAACGCGCTCCGTCAATGACGTGACGGTCACTGCTCGAAAAGATGCACGATGATCTTTCCTCTGGGTAAACTTGTCAAAAACTTTCCTCTGAAAGTTCCTCAATCCATTGAATTCAAGCAATAGCAGAGCAAGAGCCGGCGAGGAAAGCAGGAGAGTGTTTATAGCTACACGCACAGTTAGCCATGTTTTTCGCTTGAACCTCTCTAGACTGAAGGAGCCGTTTTTGTCCTTTCCAGACTGAGTGATGTTGAAATCCTCTGGCTGGTGTGTCCCAAACATTTAATCTATAATTTCTGAGACCAAATTTAACTTTCATGACATTTTTGACTCAAAGCATTATATTGCCTTGCTTATTGGGGGCAGTCGTGGGCTGGAGGTCAGGGAACTGGCCCTGTGACCAGAAGGTCACTGGTTCGATCCCCAGAGCCGACAGTCCATGACTGAGGTGTCCTTGAGCAAGACACCTAACCCCCAACTGCTCCCCGGGCGCTGTGGATAGGGCTGCCCACCGCTCCGGGCAAGTGTGCTCACTGCCCCCTCGTGTGTGTATATTCACTAGTGTGTATGTGGTGTTTCACTTCATGGACGGGTTAAATGCGGAGGTGGAATTTCTCCGATTTGTGGGATTAATACAGTATCACTTAACTTATTGTGTGGCTACCACAATTGATGAGAAGCACACAATTGATGTGTGTAGCAACACCCACACAGTAAACAACGTTACTAAATGTCTAGACGTATGTAAATTTAATGTGTTTTATTGGCTGCTCTCAGCATGGGGCCAACGTGATCGGGCCCCACAGCTGGTTATGGAAACAAGCACAGAGTGATTTTAACTGCTCACTTGGTTAGACGAGCACTGACGGGCCCCACGCTCTGCAGACGAGGAAATTGGTGCTGATATGCTTTAGAAAGAGCTCTTTTTGTTCACTGTCTTGGAAACAGAGTCCTGTGCTTGCCTGTAGTTTCTACAGGCTTGGAGAGCTCATTATCATAGTGGACACTGTGCTTATTTCCAACAATAAGACCTTTTTTTACACGACTAAAATAATAGTTGCAATTGTGCGCAAACCTGCCACAGATGTCTATTCAAATTATTATCTGTCTTTGATTTCTTTCCTTTCTAGGCCTTGAAATATGGACAAAATGAAAATCTCATCATTTTTCATAGCGATTTTAATTCAGTTCAAGGAGAGGCGACTGAGTAATGCAGGCAGTTACTTTGACAAATAAAATGTTCCCTCTCTCCGTGGAACGAAACAAGCCTAAATGGTGTGTAATTAGAAAAGCTATCCTGCAAATCAGCAGACGCAGCGGCCAGGCAGTTGCAGTGATTTGCATAATTATCCTCGAGTTTCTTTTTAGTGACTGGGGTGAGACCACGATAAAAAGATCACCTGATCACCTAAAAGCATGTTCTGAAACAGCACTGTGTGAAAAACGCAGTAAAACACTTGAATGGATCACTTGTCTTTGTGTTGAGATGCTTTGACATCAGTGTGTTGATATTTGTTCCATAGCCTTTAAAATGAATAATTATGATAATAATCATTTTTATTTATATAAAATTTACAGACAGGTGATGAAACACAGTTACACAACAAATCATTAGTATTTATTTAGAGTTAATTAAATATTTGAGTTATTTATGACTACTGAGGACTACGTAAACTAGCCTAATTGGAGACCTGTATAAATCTTTGTCTTTGAGGTTAATTTTATCTAATAAATATTATTTTAATAATAACACATTTTCATAGTTCTCCTGATCATACCACCTGACATGGCAAACTGAACCAGCTTATCCATGGATCAAAAATGAGGGCTGCTGACCTTGGCACTGCACATTCAAGGTCATTTGGAGACGTCCCGTGTCCCGTGTTGTCAGTTGTACCAGGTGACCTTTGAGGAAATCAGAAATTACAGACAAGTTTTCGACTTTTCTACTAAGTTACCTGCTTTTAAAGCTGCCTCATTTTTTCATTTAAAGCTGCCTCAGTTCTGCCAAACTATTTTATTTTGAATTTTAGCTGTATTTAGCTAAATATACACTGTATTGCCAAAAGTATTCGGTCGTCTGGCTTCACACGCATATGAACTGGAGTGACGTCCCGTTCTTAATCCATAGGGTTTAATATGATGTCGGCCCACCCTTTGCAGCTATAACAGCTTCAACTCTTCTGGGAAGACTTTCCAAAGGGTTAGGTGTGTTTATGGGAATTTCTGACCGTTCGTCCAGAAGCACATTTGTGAGGTCAAACACTGATGTTGGACGAGAAGGCCTGGCTCACAGTCTCCGCTCTAATTCATCCCAAAGGTGTTCTATGGGGTTGAGGTCAGGACTCTGTGCAAGCCAGTCAAGTTCTTCCACACCAAACTGGCTCATCCACGTCTTTATGGACCTGCTTTGTGCACTGGTGGGCAGTCATGTTGGAACAGGAAGGGGCCGTCCCCAAACTGTTCCCACAAAGTTGGGAGCATGAAATTGTCCAAAATCTCTTGGTGCTGAAGCTTTAAGAGCTCCTTTCACTGGAACTAAGGGGCCGAGCCCAACTCCTGAAAAACAACCCCGCACCATGATCCCCCCTCCACCAAACTTTACACTCGGCACAATGCAGTCAGACAAGTACCGTCTCCTGGCAACTGCCAAACCCAGACTCGTCCATCGGATTCCCAGAGTGATTGGTCACTCCAGAGAACACGTCTCCACTGCTCTAGAGTCCAGTGGCGGCGCTTTACACCACTGCATTCCACGCTTTGCATTGCTCTTGGTGATGTAGGGCTTGGATGCAGCTGCTCGGCCATGGAAACCCATTCCATGAAGCTCTCTACTCTGTTCTTGAGCTGATCTGAAGGCCACATGAAGTTTGGAGGTCTGTAGTGATTGACTCTGCAGAAAGTCGGTGACCTCTGTGCACTATGCCCCTCAGCATCCACTGACCGCTCTGTCATTTTACGTGGCCGACCACTTCGTGGCTGAGCTGCTGTCGTTCCCAATCACTTCCACTTTGTTATAATTCAATATTCAAGAGTTTTATTGTCATATGCACAGCAGAAACAGGCAGTTATATTGTAGAAACTATATTGTATATTGTGGTGTTTATTAGGGTCATTAATGGAGTATTATATCCGTGAAGATGCTGAGATTTTTGTTGGAAGTGACAAGGCTGGACAAGATTAGAAATGAGCAGATCAGAGGGACAGTGAAGGTGGAGCAGTTTGGAGATAAAGCCAGAGAGGCCAGGTTGAGATGGTTTGGACATGTGTTGTGGAAGAATAGTGGATATATTGGGCAAAGAATGTTGGAGATGGAGCTGCCGGGTAGAAGGAGAAGAGGTAGACCTCAGAGAAGGTTTATGGATGTAGTGAAGGTGGACATGGAGATGGTTGGTGTGAAAGTAGAGGAGGCAGTGGATAGGGCAAGATGGAGGCAGATGATCCGCTGTGGCGACCCCTAAAGGGAGCAGCCGAAAGCAGAAGAAGAATGGAGTATTATATCCTGTGCTAGTGCTCATCATAACGTAACAATGTTTTGAGAAATAACGTATATAAATTAAGGTCTGGCTGAATCACGGTGCCTTTTTTCCTGTTGCTTGCTGACTAAATGAATGAGGTTTTATAAGCAGTCATTTATTTCAGTAGATTCTGAACGTAGCACTCCAAATGTTATGGCTTTGGAAAGTTAAGTATTTTCAGGTATTTTATTTCTATGGCTTATAAACAGCCTCATCTTCCATTATTTTCGAGTTTGAAATGAGGAATTCAGGTCGTCACTGCGAGGTCAGACCGTTCTCTGGGCAGGTTCTGCACTTAAAGTCAACATTTATGTTCACTCAACCCCAAGTAATGGAACTGCCTTTGGGATGTTGTAGATTCCATTGAAGGGAAATAGCAAAATAGCCAAGATGACAAGAGCTTCTCAAATCCAGTGTCGGAACGGGCGTCTGGACGGATGAAAGGACCACAGCCCACTGAAGTGCCTCTTATCCTGCCTTAATCCTGTTTCTAACATCTGTCCATAATGATTGTGTTTCTCTTTGTTTGTGTGCGTCCACTTTCATCAGTGCCAGTCGTGAAGAAAACGTGGGCGAAAGATGCGGCGCTGCTGGAGTTTTACAGTGATGTCACCGACCCAGCCATCCCCACCATTGACCTGGGAGTGCCCAACACAGAGAGGGGTCAGTTACATGCTGTATGTGGTCTTAATTACACCAGCACAAAACGTGCACCACATTACTTTTGGCACAGCAGCTTTGCTTTGCCAAAGAAGCCTCATTAGCGCTTTAATGAGGCTTGAAGGGCAAAAGCCTGTTTTAAAAGCCAGTAAAGCCTCTGGAAACCAAGACCTGGGATTGTGTTGTAATTAGGTTCATATTGGTCTTGTTGATGCTCATTAAATTAGGCTCAGTCAGTAACTTTCAGGTCGCTCTGTGGTTCACGAGAATTTCCCCGTTATCCGGTATAACTTGGATAGTCCTAAATTTAGATAAAGCTTGCGTAAGCTTGATCCTCACCTGTCAAAGAGGTTGTGACTTCTTGAAGAGCTGATATCGTATAATTAGTGTTCAGCAATGCTGATTCTCTGTGCTGCAGTCATCGTGTACATAGAGCTGCGGTCTAAGTGTTGGCTCTATCATCAAGAGATCACGACTTTGACTTTGACCCCAGGTGATGCAAAATCATCCATGACCAGGAGTCCCGAGAAAGCAAGCTGGCCCTCCCCCTCTCCCCATCACTTGTGCGATGCTTGCCAGCGCTTGCGTCTGTTAGTTGATGTAACAGAACTAGCGGTTAGTGTTCTCCTCCAAGCGTGTTCAGCTGTCCAATGACATTCTGTTCAGAAAGATGCTGTGGCTGCATAACATGACTCAAAGCAAGCTTGTGTTTGCCTTCGCCCTCCTAGCACTGGTGGTGTAGTGTGATAGGAGTCCTATCTAGTGGGTGGAATTGGGTATGACTCAATTCGGGAGACGGAAAATAAACAGCCAATCATATTTCACCTGCCCCTCCTCAAGGCCCTCCTTGATTACCCTGTATGTTATGGTACAGAAGGAATATGCCTTATGATTTCACATTGACCTTAAATTGACTGTTAATATACTAGTTTAATATTAAAAATATTGTAAAAAAAATACTATTATTATTAATTATCAGTATTTTATTTACGCAGTAGAACACAGAGGGACTGTGTTATTGTGAAATAACATCCCGGCTGTGATCTGGTGGCCGTAGATCATCCCAGCCGTGATGATATTGGTGATAACTCCCTCCTCGAGTGTCTCTACTGCTTTAATACAGCAGTTAAATAAATACAGTAAGAAATGAATAAACTGGCCGTGAACGCGGCGTTTAATATGTTTTAATGTTCAGCTCCTTCCTCCTAATTATAGCTCCTTAACGAGCAGCTCGTTGCTACGTCAGAGTAACGAGCTCCGCCCACTCGCTGCTCAGCCGGCAGTTCGTTCTCCAGCTCCTTACACTAAATTCCCAAACTGTCGTCTCCACTGAGCAGCTTTTCAGTCAGCAGCTGTGACAGAAGAACAGCTGAACAACCTGGAATCAGCCAGAAATGAACCCAACACCATTCGCCAGACGTGTCTGATCTTCAGAGTCGGACCGAATCAGACTGAGCCGTAAATCTGACCCAATATCAGGTTCAGCTCAGTTTGGTCAGTTTCTCCAGATCAGTATTAATGTTGTTTTGTTCCAGCCGGTCTGTAAAGCTTCTTACAGCCCGTTTAGTTTGGCGAATGGTGTTTACATGCCGGTAATGGATAGACAGACTGCTGAGTCATTCTGATTGCTTTTGAGAGCAGCCTTTGTTTTATAAATGAGCCATTTTGTTCTGCAGAACTTTTAAAAGTGTCTTCGAGCTGTAAAAAAGTTTGCATCTCATAAAAACTGGAACTCATACCCACGAAACTCTCAAACTCTTACAATCAGGTACAGAAGTATTTGGAGAGCGACACAATTCTTGTAATTTTGCTGCTGTACGCCACCTCAGTGGATTTGAAACCAGGCAGTCAAGGTGTGATTTCAGCTTTTAATTCAAGGGGTTCAATAAAAATACTGCATTAACCTCCTGCAGCCGTACGGACAGCATCATCACCATACTTGATTGAGCGTGTCGGGCGTCGCTGCTCTCACGGCTCTTTCAGTGGGATTTCGGAGATCATCCAGTGCTGTGGAACCAGCACCGAACACTCTGAGCTGCTGGAGCTTCACTGCCCACGAACATCACGCTGCACAGTTTTGACGGATACACTCTTATTGACGTGGAGAACGCAGAACGCTCTGCTCAGGGGTCTCATCTCCTCTCAGACTGAAGGAGCCAGTCAGAAACTCTATGACCCCCCTCTTACAGTTGGATTGTGATTGGTTCCTCGGCGCTTCACGGTTCGGTTCCTCACACACTTTGAAATCGGATGAAACTTTTTGATCACCCTGTACTTTAATGTAACGATAATAATATAAAATTTTAATATTATATTATATTATATATAAAAGTCCATTGAAATCATAAAGCACATTCCTGACATGCAGAGTATTAGGGAGGGCCTTGTTTTTGGCCAGTAAAAGGAGGGGTGGTGGGACAAGGGGTCATGAAATATGATGTTAAGATTATTTTGTTTCCTGATCGTCTAATGAGCACGCCTGATTGACATTCTTCCAGCAAAGATTAATGAGTCTGACTGATGAGTCTGCCATGAGAGCTCAGTCAGGCCTGGATAAGCTGAAGACCTGAAGATGGGATCTTCTGTGTGATTAAAGAGATTTACATGATCCCTGTAGAGCCCTGAATTTTCTACCTTCACTCTTTGTCTGTTTATCTCTCCCTCTGCCTCGTTCTCTTTCTTGAATGCCAATTTTGAAGACTTTGGACTAAGTTGTACTAAGGCTTGGACTAAGTTGAAGCATCAGTGATTGAAAACTCCTCAGGTTCAACTATATATATATATATATATACCGATCAGTATACTGTGTTAGCCCCCTTTTATCCTGTTCTTCAGTGGTCAGGACCCCCATGGACCCTCACAGAGCAGGTACTATTTGGGTGGTGGGTCATTTTCAGCACTGCAGTAACACTGACGTGGTGGTGGTGGTGTTAGTGTGTGTTGTGCTGGTCTGAGTGGATCAGACACAGCAGTGCTGCAGGTCTTCATACTGATTTGCTGCTCATTAATAGTTGAGTGTCCTGTTTTTTCTTTGTAATGAGCTGTAAAGAGGCAAACACCACCTATACAGTAGCATTTAGGTGACAATACTTCTGTAACCTAAGAATAGCTCAAATAGTTTGCATTGAAGTCCCTGTAGTTCCGGAATAATAAGCCTTAGTGTGTAATAAGCCGTTGCTAAAACAATCATTATTTTCGTCATGTTCTGTGAATTTTGAGGTTATTTGTATTAGTAATGAAACTAATAACTGAACTTTAATAGACCTTTGAGACGATATTCAGGGCCTCTTTGATTTACTGTTTTATTTCTTTAGGTTGTACGCAGTTCCAGATAACATCTCAGCCGTGATGATCCACAGCGAATTGTATTCATGGTGTTATTCGGATTAACGCACTCCCTTGTGTTTTATTGCCTCAGTGACACACTCTCTCTGTACTGTGTGTTCAGCCCTTGTAACACCACCTCGCTCCCCTCGCTCCCAACCTCCACACCTCTCGAATTCATTTCTCTGAACTTTCTCAGAGAACTCTGCCTGTGAAGTGTTGTCAGAGAAATAAGATCTTTAGGGCACTACTGACTACCAATATACCTGCTGAATTCTGAGTGATCATTACAAAACCTCTATTAATAACCCCCTATTAATCCCCCCCACACACTTCTACTGCCTTTTAATATCCTTGCTTTTTTGCCACATGCTGTCTCACTCCCTCCAGCATTGTAATTCATGCTGTTCTGTTAAATTTGCAGAAGTGAAAAACTGGCAAGATGCACCATCTGAGTGGGTTTTTGTTGACTGAGCTTCAAAGACCAGTCAGATGCAACTCCACGACATCACAGTCTTTAATGCTTTGCGACTAATTTAAAAAGGTTTCAATTTTTGCGTCACATTTAATAATTTAAACATTTAATGTTTTGCTTCAAGAATTATTTTTTAGATGCAAATTCTCAGGTTTTAATGTCTATCCATATGGTGCCTAGCGGGTATGCTTTAATTAAGAGACGTTGAGTGTGTTTGCACTCGCACTCGGCAATCTGATTATAATCGGATTTCTGCAGTTATTCAAATAGTCATGTACAATCCCATTTCCAAAAAAGGTTGGGACCCTATATTATGTTGAAAATACAACATATCACATGCTGAAACTGAGAAATTTGATTGTTTTTTAAAAAGTCCATTTTAAATTTTATGCTGAGAACACATTCCAAAAAAGTTGGAACGAGGGCAACAAAAAGTTGAGTGTGTAAACGTGTGAAAGCATGTGTGAAACAGACAGCGGTACCAGAAATACGTCAGCAGCATTACAGCGAGATGCAGCAAAACACTTTTAGAGCAGCACTGAAACGATAAATAATGTATGTTCATATTTTCATGTAAAGTGGCACAGTGTTTAAAAAAAGTCTGAGTTCATGCTACGTTTACGTCACGTCTTCTTCTGTGAGTTTATCGGCCTGTCGCAAAGCAGAAATCTGATTTCTGTCTCACTCCTAGACCTGGAGTTTCCCATTATCTCAGGTGCATGCTTGTAAACGGATCGGATTACTGACAAAATCTGCTTTTCTGCTGTTGTGGGATTATTAAGTGCGTTCTATGCAATTCCATTTCAGATTGTGCGTTTTGTTTGGGTTCTCAGGGCACTGCGGCAAGACGTTTGCCGTCATGAGGAGATTCGCTAGCGGAGATGTGACTCGAGCGCCGTGGCTGCTTTTAGTGGACGACGACACGTTGATCAGGTAGCACATGATGCTCATGCCGTTCTAGTAGAAGGAGCTGGCACACGTTGTTCAGACACTCATCTGAACCCCATAGCACACCTTAATGAAAGCAAGTCCGCCCGCAGAGCAGCGCTTACATTGTGTGGCGAAGTTCAATCAGTCACGCCGTTTTCATCCAATACACTTTGTCTATTGGGCGTCTCTCAGTTTGGCACAAGCGCAACCCATTCCACAGTAGATTGACCTGAATTTAGTGTGCAAATGTTTTCAGAGATGGTGCAATATTATGCACTCTTGAAAAAATGTGAGAGAAAAAATACTTTTTATTAGCAGAACCTCACAACTTCACTCTGTGCTCATTATCTGCCCAATCCCCCCCCCCGCCCCCCCGCCCCCAGAAACTCTGATATATAAAACATAAGTGAAGCTTGTTTCCATTTCAATTTCACTTTTTATTTGCGCTTGACTGTTCAGGAACACACGTTTTATTGAAATAATATTTTATTGTTGTGTGGAAACATTAAGTTTCAGATCTTTCAAATTTCAGTCCACAGCCCTACAGTCAATAATGGAAACTAAACCTGCAGTATAGCCTGTTATCATTGCCCAAATAAAAATACAACAACCTCATCTTTTTTTCTATGTCATTTAAGCACAGCAGAATATAGAATTTACATAGAATACAGAAATACTCAAAATTGCTCGGACTAAAATCGTATTATTATTAATTTACATTAAAAGTAAAGAAAATGTTCGCCTTCTCCTGTTAAAGGCACAGTATACGATTCTGAAAAACAGTTGTGGATGTTTGAACTCGAAAGCAAAACAAATGCGCCCAAATTCAAGGATGCGCATTGCCAAGGTGAACGACACCAGGCTGGCAGACTTATTGTTTTTTTAAATCTTCCTGCCAATAAAATCCTTTGCAAACATTATACACACAAATACCATGATGTAACATTAGCACAAACAACAACACAGCAAGTACAACACAAAAATTGGCTACTGCAACATCTGTGGACTTTAACATGAAAACTAGCATTGCTGGTGAAAGATTAATAAAACTGAAAATTGGAGCATAAAATCTTCAATTATTACATTAACATTTAATTGAATAAAAGGTAGCAATAATAGTTTAATAAAATATATACATTTATTTACATTTATTAAATTATATATATATATATGCACACACTATATTGCCAAAAGTATTCAGTCACCCATCCACAGGTGTATAAAGCCGAGCCCCTCGGCCTGCAGACTGCTTCTACAGACATTAGTGAAAGAATGGGTCGCTCTCAGGAGCTCAGTGAATTCCAGCGTGGTACCGTGATCGGACGCCACCTGTGCAGCAAGTCCAGTCGTGAAATTTCCTCACTACTAAATATTCCACAGTCCACTGTCAGTGGGATTATAACAAAGTGGAAGTGATTGGGAACGACAGCAACTCAGCCACGAAGTGGTCGGCCACGTAAAATGACAGAGCGGTCAGCGGATGCTGAGGGGCATAGTGCACAGAGGTCACCGACTTCCTGCAGAGTCAATCACTACAGACCTCCAAACTTCATGTGGCCTTCAGATCAGCTCAAGAACAGTGTAGAGAGCTTCATGGAATGGGTTTCCATGGCCGAGCAGCTGCATCCAAGCCTTACATCACCAAGCGCAATGCAAAGCGTGGAATGCAGTGGTGTAAAGCGCCGCCACTGGACTCTAGAGCAGTAGAGACGTGTTCTCTAGAGTGACCAATCACGCTTCTCCATCTGGGAATCCGATGGACGAGTCTGGGTTTGGCGGTTGCCAGGAGACAGTACTTGTCTGACTGCATTGTGCCGAGTGTAAAGTTTGGTGGAGGGGGGATCATGGTGTGGGGGTGTTTTTCAGGAGTTGGGCTCGGCCCCTTAGTTCCAGTGAAAGAAACTCTTAAAGCTTCAGCACCAAGAGATTTTGGACAATTTCATGCTCCCAACTTTGTGGGAACAGTTTGGGGACGGCCCCTTCCTGCTCCAACATGACTGAGCACCAGTGCACAAAGCAGGTCCATAAATACGTGGATGAGCCAGTTCGGTGTGGAAGAACTTGACTGGCCTGCACAGAGTCCTGACCTCAACCCCATAGAACACCTTTGGGATGAATTAGAGTGGAGACTGTGAGCCAGGCCTTCTCGTCCAACATCAGTGTCTGACCTCACAAATGTGCTTCTGGAAGAATAGTCAAAAAATGGGATGTCACTCAAGTTCATATGCTTGTGAAGCCAGACAAGTGAATACTTTTGGAAATATAATGTATAAATAAATCATAATGTTTTTTTAATGTGACACTAAGAACTTCTGTGTAAACAAACAACAAAAGTCAGTCTAATCAAATGTAAGACATGGGAAATCTGAAAAAGTTTGTTTCTGAGTATTTTTTTGTGACTTTACATTATGTTGTGCTACAAGGAACTCCATGATTTTTCAGGCTAAGACGGTTTCATAATTTAATGGGATGCATACTTCCGTTCCTCCAGTATCTCATCATTTCTACTGCAACTGATGCTGGGTCCTGGACTGGTTCCATCTCCAAAATGTTTTGTTGCAGGTCTCACAACAGAGCCACAGTTTGGCAGTTCACCAGTTGGAACTGCAACCGAGCACCTTTTTGAGCATTCACTCTGCTCTTGGATGCATCTATTAATCACTAAATGCAGAATACCTTCCCACAGGGTGCATAAATATATCATATATATATATATATATATATATATATATATATATATATATATATAAAATATAAAGGAAAGGTCTGTTACCTTGAGATTTTAAACAGTCTTTGAATTGACTGAATTCATTATTTAAACATCTCTAATACCTCCCAGTACCATTTTCCACTGACAGAGTGAAAACGCTGTACGAGAAAAAACACTCGGGACATCTTTCAGGCAATACGGGATTTATGACTGTCCTAATTAAAAGGAGATGCAGTAAAATACAACACACTTTTTTGACGTAGTTGAACACTAAATAGTAAGTAGAATGTGCTACAGTGATCTGTTAACAGCTTTCTGACATACATTGCACAAGATTCACATAAGTAGACTGATAAATCAATGTGATCGGTTATTAATCTCAGCGTTACTGAGCTCTGCTAAAGCCTGAGTAGACTGATAAATCAATGTGATCGGTTATTAATCTCAGCGTTACTGAGCTCTGCTAAAGCCTGAGTAGACTGATAAATCAATGTGATCAGTTATTAATCTCAGTGTTACTGAGCTCTGCTAAAGCCTGAGTAGACTGATAAATCAATGTGATCGGTTATTAATCTCAGCGTTACTGAGCTCTGCTAAAGTCTGAGTAGACTGATAAATCAATGTGATCGGTTATTAATCTCAGTGTTACTGAGCTCTGCTAAAGCCTGAGTAGACTGATAAATCAATGTGATCGGTTATTAATCTTAATGTTACTGACCTCTGCTAAAGCCTGAGTAGACTGATAAATCAATGTGATCAGTTATTAATCTCAGCGTTACTGAGCTCTGCTAAAGCCTGAGTAGACTGATAAATCAATGTGATCAGTTATTAATCTCAGCGTTACTGAGCTCTGCTAAAGCCTGAGTAGACTGATAAATCAATGTGATCGGTTATTAATCTCAGCGTTACTGAGCTCTGCTAAAGCCTGAGTAGACTGATAAATCAATGTGATCGGTTATTAATCTCAGTGTTACTGAGCTCTGCTAAAGCCTGAGTAGACTGATAAATCAATGTGATCGGTTATTAATCTCAGTGTTACTGAGCTCTGCTAAAGTCTGAGTAGACTGATAAATCAATGTGATCGGTTATTAATCTCAGCGTTACTGAGCTCTGCTAAAGCCTGAGTAGACTGATAAATCAATGTGATCGGTTATTAATCTCAGCGTTACTGAGCTCTGCTAAAGCCTGAGTAGACTGATAAATCAATGTGATCGGTTATTAATCTCAGTGTTACTGAGCTCTGCTAAAGCCTGAGTAGACTGATAAATCAATGTGATCGGTTATTAATCTCAGTGTTACTGAGCTCTGCTAAAACCTGAGTAGACTGATAAATCAATGTGATCGGTTATTAATCTCAGTGTTACTGAGCTCTGCTAAAGCCTGAGTAGACTGATAAATCAATGTGATCGGTTATTAATCTCAGTGTTACTGAGCTCTGCTAAAGCCTGAGTAGACTGATAAATCAATGTGATCGGTTATTAATCTCAGTGTTACTGAGCTCTGCTAAAGTCTGAGTAGACTGATAAATCAATGTGATCGGTTATTAATCTCAGCGTTACTGAGCTCTGCTAAAGCCTGAGTAGACTGATAAATCAATGTGATCGGTTATTAATCTCAGCGTTACTGAGCTCTGCTAAAGCCTGAGTAGACTGATAAATCAATGTGATCGGTTATTAATCTCAGTGTTACTGAGCTCTGCTAAAGCCTGAGTAGACTGATAAATCAATGTGATCGGTTATTAATCTCAGTGTTACTGAGCTCTGCTAAAGCCTGAGTAGACTGATAAATCAATGTGATCGGTTATTAATCTCAGTGTTACTGAGCTCTGCTAAAGCCTGAGTAGACTGATAAATCAATGTGATCGGTTATTAATCTCAGCTTTACTGAGCTCTGCTAAAGCCTGAGTAGACTGATAAATCAATGTGATCGGTTATTAATCTCAGTGTTACTGAGCTCTGCTAAAGTCTGAGTAGACTGATAAATCAATGTGATCGGTTATTAATCTCAGCGTTACTGAGCTCTGCTAAAGCCTGAGTAGACTGATAAATCAATGTGATCGGTTATTAATCTCAGCGTTACTGAGCTCTGCTAAAGCCTGAGTAGACTGATAAATCAATGTGATCGGTTATTAATCTCAGTGTTACTGAGCTCTGCTAAAGCCTGAGTAGACTGATAAATCAATGTGATCGGTTATTAATCTCAGCGTTACTGAGCTCTGCTAAAGCCTGAGTAGACTGATAAATCAATGTGATCGGTTATTAATCTCAGTGTTACTGAGCTCTGCTAAAGCCTGAGTAGACTGATAAATCAATGTGATCGGTTATTAATCTCAGCGTTACTGAGCTCTGCTAAAGCCTGAGTAGACTGATAAATCAATGTGATCGGTTATTAATCTCAGCGTTACTGAGCTCTGCTAAAGCCTGAGTAGACTGATAAATCAATGTGATCGGTTATTAATCTCAGCGTTACTGAGCTCTGCTAAAGCCTGAGTAGACTGATAAATCAATGTGATCAGTTATTAATCTCAGTGTTACTGAGCTCTGCTAAAGCCTGAGTAGACTGATAAATCAATGTGATCAGTTATTAATCTCAGTGTTACTGAGCTCTGCTAAAGCCTGAGTAGACTGATAAATCAATGTGATCGGTGATTAATCTCAGCGTTACTGAGCTCTGCTAAAGCCTGAGTAGACTGATAAATCAATGTGATCGGTTATTAATCTCAGCGTTACTGAGCTCTGCTAAAGCCTGAGTAGACTGATAAATCAATGTGATCGGTTATTAATCTCAGCGTTACTGAGCTCTGCTAAAGCCTGAGTAGACTGATAAATCAATGTGATCAGTTATTAATCAGTGTGATCAGTTATTAATCAGTGTGATCAGTTATTAATCTCAGATTTACTGAGCTCTTTTGAGGGATGGAGGAATGTAACTGTTTCCTCAGTAGTGAACATGTTAAATGTGATAGATTATTCATTTTCAGATTATCAGATTACAGTAAGTGCAGCAGACTGAAGGAGGTGTTGATAGCAAAACATAATGTTTTGTAACTTCAAGAAAATAAATGAAATTGAATGAACAGAAGAATTACATGAAGAAAAATGCCAAACACTGAGAAACAGTGTGAATTAAATACAAATGACAACAGTAGATCCCACCCCCCCTCCACCCCCCTCCGTGCCTCATGCTGTATATTGCTTGTATGAAATTAGATTAGATTAAGTGACTCTATTTAGTCCCACCAAGGGGAAATTTCACCTCTGCAATTTTACCCGTCCACACAATGAAACACCACATATACACTAGTGAAAACACACACTAGGGGGCGGTGAGCACACTTGTCTCATGTGGTGGGCCTAACCACGGCGCCCGAGGAGCAGTTCGGGGTTAGGTGTCTTGCTCAAGGGCACCTCAGTCACACATCAGTTCAGGGGATCGAGCCGGCCACTTTCCAGTTGCAAGGCTGGTTCCCTGACCTCCAACTCACGACTGCCTTATGTATCAAATATCATATAGCAAAAGCGAAATGTGTTGAATTTGTCTGTTCTACATTTTTGGGTTTATTTCTCTTAAACAGAAATCAGTCTGTTTGTGGTCGTCTAGGCATTCTGTGAAAACCTCACGACTGGGAGATCATAAATGTGAACTGTGACCAGACGGTTTTCTCTGGACAGTGATGTAAGGACACAGGTGACAGGTCTCTGATTTATCCTCAGCTTGCCCAGACTACGGAGGCTCCTGCACTGCTATGACCCCAGCGAGGCAGTCAGCGTCGGAGAGCGCTACGGCTACGGGCTCAGCCAGGGCGGCTACAGCTATATCACCGGCGGAGGAGGGTGAGCTTTCAAAATCAAACACTACCACCACACACACACTCAGAGTAATATCGATGTAACAACAGCACTTAGAAACTGCATTGTTAAAACAAACAAGTAGATTAATACATTTGCACAGTCAACATAATTTTATATATTTATAATATACAGGGTGAGGCAAAAGTCACAGGACACCGTTTTATCTCATTATTTATTATTATCATTATTTATATTTTTTTATGCTGTCACAAGTCTCCATGATGCGGTGCTGAAGGTGGTGTTAATGAAATAAAACCTGTCCTGTGACTTTTGACTCACCATTATATAATACATAAAATGTGATTCATTTTTTACAGCAGAGGCTTCAAACTCTTCATTCCTTTCATCCCTCATTGCTCACTAGCAGCTCAACACAGTCACATGTTTTCACACACAAAGAGCCAACGGTGCCCTACTTTATCTAATAAGAGTTATGGGGATAAAAGTAGAAAGAAGGCGGAAATACTTTTTGCATCAGTCTTAAAGGGTTAAAATTCGGTGAAAAGTCAATACATAGTTTTTCCCTTTTTTTTCAATCAAGCCTTCATTCGATCAGCCAAAACATGTTTGGTGTCCACTAGAGCCACTAGAGCTCTCTCACCTCATGCTAAACATCCTGTCAGCTTGTGACAGCGGCAGACCACAGCATAATATTTCAAGCAGGGACACGCACCACACGAGAAGCCGGTGCCCAAGTCGTCTTCTTTTGGACAATTTGTGGTTGGCAAGTTAACTTAGGGTGCATTACTGTCAAATACTAAGGGCTAGCTACACTAATCACATGCCTAATCAATATCAGTCAGTCAGTCATTGAGTAAAACTGACTCTTCTAGGCCAAATACTAGGCCAGGGGTCAGTAACATGAGGCTCTTTTACTGTCCTGTTGATCCTCCACAGCTGAATCAGATCAGTAGGTAATAATAAAATAATCCTCCTCTACAGTAAAATAAAGCTCTGCTGATCCTTCAACACAGTTTAACAGTAAAGGGGCTTAAACGCTGGAGTTAATGTAGAACTGCTGATTCACCCTTTAACCCTGAAATGCCGAAAACAATCTTGCTTAGCTAATAAGTAAAAAAATACATAAATAATTCAGAGACAAATGAAATTAATAGCATTTAGAAGCACTCAGCTGGAGTTTAATTTGCAGCGGGAAACTGACAAACACTGTAAAGTCACGAAGCTGAAGTCTTCTTGTTTGAATTTTCCTGTTTTACCTTAAATGGTGCAGCAGTTCCATTCTTGCACATCAGGTGCGATTTAAGGTGGAACGGAAAAGTTCAAACAAGAGGCCGGGCGAATGAGAAGCGACTTCAAAATCTAACGTTGAGAGACATTTTACAAGCCGCTGTTCTATTCTACTTTTGTTTCCTGCTGGAGATGTGAGAAAAGAAGCCATAGCTGAACTAAATCTTAAAGCACAGCAAAGTAAGTCTGCTGTACTGTATGTTAGAGCCCAGATCTGATCTGAGGGTCCAGGGTTCAAATCCCTGTTTGTGCAGGCAAGCAAGTTGTTTTTGGGGTCAGTTTTGGGTTCGAGGTTGGGAATCAGCCTTGTGACCGACAGACTGAAGTGCCCTTCAGCAAGGCACCTAACCCCCGGGCGCTGTGGATGAGGCTGCCCACCACTCTGGGCAAGTGTGCTCACTGCCCCCTAGTGTGTGTCTTCACTAGTGTGTATGTGGTATTTCACTGCACGGACGGGTTAAATGCGGAGGTGAAATCTCCCCAGTGTGGGACTAATAAGCATATCTTAATCTTAATCTACATACCGAGACGTATTTACAGCCAAAATAGTAAATGGACATAAGATGTTGTGGCTCCCAAGATATTATGATTTTTGGCTCATCTTAACATTTGGGTTGCGACCCCTGCACTAGGTATTCCAGCAATAGTTGGACATACTTTTGCGTACGACTGTTAGCCTTGAGAAATGTGAGAAATGATCTTCCCTTCATTAAGACCTCAGTTTTCAGCCTTATTATTACCTCTTCAGCCTTGTTATTACGATCTCTCCAGACGATGTGTCTTCTTTTCTGGCAGGATGGTGTTCAGCAGAGAGGCAGTGCAGAGGATCCTCTCCAGTGGCTGTGCCTGTTATAGTCCAGACGCTCCAGATGACATGGTGTTAGGGATGTGCCTCAATACTTTAGGACTATCAGTCACACACAGCCCCCAATTTCACCAGGTAACACACACATCCGCACAGCATCCATTCTACTGCACAGCTATTATTGCCAAATTCTTAAACTCTTGAAGGATTTCTAGTGTTCATTTTAAAGAATAGCTCATTTTAGGAAGAGGGTATTATGACTTCTCACTGTGCTGTTATAACTGTCTATTGCCTGACCTCTAGGCCCGTCCAGACGATTACCCCAAAGAGGTCCTGATCCGCCAGAGCCCAATCTCCTTCCACAAACACTGGAACGTCGATCCGGTTGCCGTGTACCAGCAGTGGCTGATGGACACTACGGAGCCATTTCAGCGTCTGTTAGGGAGAGAGTTCAGGCAGGAACTTTAAGTGGGTTTGTAAACGTTGTGAGCATAAAGTTTTGGAAAATGATGATTTTAGTTGTACTTTTAACTTTAGACCTGGCAGTCATTCAGCAATCCATTCAGCCAATCATGTGGGAGCAGCGCAGCACTTAAAACCATGCAGACGCAGGTCGAGAGCTTCAGTCATTGTTCACATTAGTGATGCACAGTCACAGTCGGAAGTCATCAGTCAGTCATTGTTTTCATTTCCACAGATCTGGTTTGTACTTTTATAATGTAAGTCAGGTAACTTTCAATGCTGCTGTCATGCCTGCACTAAAATGTCGAAGCATAATTATTCATGACTAATTGTGCTAAACAGCCCGTTCCCTCTTCATTTGGCGTTTCATGTTAAAGTGGCAGCTAATTTAAAATACAGCATAAATGCCAGTTTAGCTCATTAAAGAGCACATAATGGTGTTTATAGAGCAAGTTTGGATAATAAATAGTGACAGAAGTGTGCTAATGCGTTTCATTCATTCATTTACCTCCACATACTGTGTGCTTAGGATGAAATAAAGGGCTTATAAAAATCAGGCAAAAAATGGCCATCGGCCAATTGGCTGTACATAAATGGAATCTGTGAGAGAAGTTCATGATTAGTGCATTTCTAGTTCACATCAATCAACAGAATGGTGGGGAAAATGTGAACCAATTGACTTTGAGTGGCATGGTTGTCGGTGCGGGACTGTAGTTCATCCTTTGTCAGGAGCAGTTTGTCAGCTACCCGTTATCCCAGTAGTCACCAACGCTCCTTCTGGTGATCTCCTTTCCTGCAGCCTTCGGTTCCAATCTAAAATGCCACCTTCCATCTGATCCATCCAACACTAATCCATTAGATCCAGCCAGTCAAGGCCTGAAGAAGTTAGATTGAGGTTGGAGGTCCAGGGTTGGTGACCACTGCACTCTACCCCATTCCTCAGGTTAGGTTCTGACCACGGGTTATTTGGGTAGTGGACCATTCTCCCAGCACTGACTTTGACTCGATGCATTAGAAGCATGCGTGATGCTTGTATTAGTGGTTTTGTCACAGAATTTTTTTTGACGCTGATCCATTGGCCAAAATTATCCAGCCAAAAGTGATTCTCTGGTCAGAAACTGACCACTGGGCAAGTGCATAGTGTGCATCAAAAGATGTGCTGGAGTTTCTAACTATACACCAGCAAGGTGAACCTTCAAATGAAGTGTTTCTAATAAAGTGGCCAGGAAAAAGTCAATGCACTAGAGAACACCTGCACTGCACCATCAGCATATGAATCCATTAACAGGCTGTTTGTGAACTTTATGCAGGCCAGGTCTGTTAGAGCTGAACTTACAGGTCAGGCTTGTATTTTTTTAAAACTGATGATAACGCCGTCTAGTTTTATCTCCATTAAGCTTCAGGCTCATTACCATTGTGCGGTGCAGTAGCTCTTAAACGCTTTGTCCAGAGGAAGCTGATGTGCTCTGCTTTAATGGGCTTCATTTGCATTTTTTTTGCTCATCTCCATTTTGCTGCTACGTTTCACTCAGTGTACGTGTCATTAAAGAGGAAAGTCATTGAGATGTAAATAAAGTCTAACGATCGAAAACGAAACGCTCTGTTTCATAAAATCTTACAGAGTCAGAAATGTTGATTACAGTTGCGATAGGATCCCAACATCTGTAGCCTCTTAAACTCCTTGTTTGTAAGCTGTATTCAGAAGCTGGGCGTCGTATGAGGCTGTAGCTCTTCTCTCCAGTCAGACGGTGATGTCATTTTAAACCCTTACTTTGTTCCACCCTGAACTTTGTTCACAGCTCGACCACTGAGTTATGCAGAAATTAAAACAAAAAAAGTGATTTTTTCCTTTTAAGACCACAAATGAATTGCTCAGTGGTCCATTCCCAAAACCACTGTAAATATAATCTGTTATAGAGTGATTTAAGCTATCATACCATTGAGTCAATTCAGCCCTGAGCAATAACAATCTTACTTTGTTCCATTTGAAAGCCGATTTTGTGTTTAACTGTTCATAAAGTTTGTTGAGCTAAAGTCATGTGTTGTGGTTTTTTGTGGTGGTTTTATACACACAGTTCTGCAGATGGTCAGTCCAGGGCTTTTCTTTGGCATTGTATCCAGGCTACACATTGGCCAGCTTGAAAAGAAACATGTAGAATCCATAAAAAGAAATGCCATGTATCCTGCCATTCTGTTGCAGTCCAGTCAGTGACTTTAGGTCGATTGCTCCTTGAAATCTAAGAGATATGTTTTCAGTGAAAGTGCTCAGTTTTATATCTTGTGGTGAATATTTTGATCCTGACTAATTCCAGCCAATCTTTTACTCATTGAGCTTGAAATTACACTTTCTACCTCCATTAATAATTTAGATCCTTTATCAGAATCGTGAGATTTTACAAGCTCCCTTCCTGGATCGGGGGCTTGTCGTGGCGGAAGGGCTTGTGTGGTCTAGGGATCTTCAGAGCTAAGTCGTCGGGAGCAATATGCTCCTGGTAGGGTCTCCCAGGGCGAACAGGTCTGGAGTGACTCTCAATACTCACAAGTCCCCGGCTGGTGACCATGCAGTTGGAGTTTGTCCCGGTGGACGAGAGGGTCGCCTCAATGCGAATTAAAATCTCAGAGAGGAAAACTTTGACTGTTGCCTGTGCTTATGCACCAAACAACAGGTCAGAGTATTCTGCCTTCTTGGAGCAAGTGGGCGGGGTTCTGGAAAGGGTTTCCGCCTACAGACTCCATAGTCCTACTGGGAGACTTCAATGCTGATGTTGGCAATGACTGGGAGACCTGGAGAGGCGTGATTGGGAAGACGGCCTGCCCGATCTAAACCCGAATGGTGAATGGTGAAACTCCCGGAGTGAGAGCTGTGTCCGTATACTCTGCATTAAGTCAGACTCTTTCAGGGTTAGTGTTGGACTCTGCCAGGGTTGTACCTTGGCTCCACTCCTATTTGTGATTTTCATGGACAGGGTGTCAAGGCATAGCCGAGGTCAGGAGGGCATTATGTGTGGAGGCCGTAGGGTGGCGTCTCTGCCATTTGCAGACAATGTTGTTCTTTTGGATGCCTCCAGCACTCCCAGGTGGAGGGGTTTAAGTATCTCGGGATCTTGTTCACGAGTGACGGGAAGAGGGATCGTGAGATCGACCACCTGCTGGGACAGGCGGCAGCAGTAATGCGGTCACTGTACCGGACTGTAGTGGTGAAGAGGGAGCTGAGCCATAAGGCGAAGGTCTCTGTTTACCAGTCGGTCTACGTCCCGACCCTCACCTGTGGTCATGAGCTGTGGGTAATGACCAAAAGAATGAGATCGCAAATACAAACGGCAGAAATGAGCCTCTTCTCCGGGTGGCGGGCTACACTCTACTTGATAGGGCAAGGAGCTTGGTCATCCGGGAGGAGTTTGGAGTAGAGCCACTACTCCTCAATATACAATATTAGTGTATATTGTCAACAATAAGGGCCCCAAAATGGAACCTTGTGGCACATCAGTTCTAATACCAAGCTTCTCAGACAAAAGAAAAACATCAAAAAGTACACACTGTCATCTTTTACTTAAATAATTTCTAATAAACTTGTCAGACAACCCAGTACTAGCCAATTGGAATGATATGATGTCATGTTTAACAGTTTCAAAAACTTTTGATAAATTTATGAATTATGCGGCACATGATTTTCTGTTATCATGAGCATTAATTATGTCATTAAGTACTTAAGTGGTACTTGTAACAGTGCTATGTTTGACTGGTAGACAGACAAAATATTACTATTTAAAAACTGCTTTAACTGATTTAGCTCATTTAACTGATTAACTCTAATTAAGATGGGTCACCACCTTTCAACAATTAATTATTCCTTTGATCTCTACTTTCACATTCAAGCAGTTCGAATTCATTTTCCTTCATTTCATCAATGTCCAAAACTGGTCAGTCTTTCCAATTACAGTAGACCTATAGTTTCCTGTAGCTGAATATGTGTGAGGTTAACAGAGAAGGCTTCAGCCTAAGCATCACAGCTGTTTCTTCACTTCTCTTTGTTAATGCAATAAATCTTTTCATTTTAGAGACTCGTCTGAAGTAAACACTTTTTTGGAAGCTGTGTAAACCTTTTTTTTATTTCAGTTTTGTTCCACTACCAGAGAATATCTAATTAAGCATTGTAATACAGAATTATCTTAACAAGCTGTTTCCCCATGAAAGGTCCACCCCAGGGAGCTCACTCTGAAGAGTGTAGTAATGTTTTGGCTTAGCAGGATGGATGACTGAGTCATGATTGTGGCCTGCTGCAAAAGGAACATGATGGTGATGTTTTTTTAGGTTTTTGAGGGTTTAATTGTCTGTCCAGAGGAAGACAGGTTCCTCTGTTGAGCCTTGGTTCCTCTGTGAGTTTTTCCTGAAGCTGTCACCCTCAATTGCTCCCCGGACGCTGTGGATAGGGCTGCCCACTGCTCCGTGAACTGTGTGTTGACTAGTGTGTATGTCTGTGGGTGTTTCACTGCACGGATGGGTTAAATGCAGAGGTCTAATTTCACTGTGCGCAAACACAGAGACAAATGGTTGTAAATTCTAATTCTAATTCATCTTGCTCATTAGGGCTTTGGACTGGATGTCTGCAAAACTGCTTTGAGAAATGCCTTCTGTCAAAAGCACTGTACAGATGTAAGTGAGCTGATTTATAGTGCTTCTCTCCCCTTTTTAATATCTCCTCCATGAGTAGCACTATGTGTACAGATGTATGGGGATAAGAAAGGCTCAGCTTCTTAAGATGGGGATCTGATTGAAGTCTGTATATGGCACTATCCTCTGTAGATTGGGGGTGTCTTTAAACTTGGACAGCCAGGACACTTCATGAAGCCAGTTGTGGCTCTGAACAAGTTATGAAACTCAGTGGCTGGACCTGGAGATTGTATTAACCTGTCTAAAAGGCCAGGGTTTGCCAGCAGGCCCAAAGTTTTATTACAAAGTTTTTTACTTCTATAGCCTAGGAATAGCTCCAACAGTTTGTGCTGAACTCCCTGTAGTTACTGAATAATAAGCCTTTTTATGTAATAAGCTTGGGATTTTGAGGGATTATCAGATTATTGACTGCAAAGCATTAGACATTAAATCATTAGAAAAGATGTAGTTCATAAAACATGGAATGTCTTGTGGCCTAAGCTTGAACTTTTGCCCTGGGGCAGCAAAGGTCAAACCTTGTTGGGAAACACAGCCCTGCATATTTTGATGTTTTTCTGCGCCACCTGATTTAACGCTTTGGCTCATTAACAGGCCCGTCCTGAACTGGGTTCACACAAACCTCCCTGCTATCGAGTAAAGACTATGCAAGGCACCGGAAACTCCAGGACAAGGATTGAGAAATGCGGCCACAGGCCTAGATAATGCATAAAACAATGACATTTAAAATTCAAAATTAGGAAACCAAACAGTCCTTGAATGACAATCATATGATAGTAGGGTTCTATAAATCTATAAATGAATATGTAGAGGAGGCCAAACAAGAGACTATTATAGTAAGCAAAGTTGGGGAAAATAAATAAATGTTTAGGTTTTTCAGTTAAAAAGGAGTAGTAGGTACCTGGGAGGCCTGTTGGAGGCCTGTAGAATGGAGCTGTCTAAGTATATACAAAGGGGGCCTCCTTCCTATGAGAGGAGGCAGAACCCAAGACCGTAACCTCGGTGTGTTTTCTGTTACTTTTGAGGAAATTTCCATGATTTCCTGTTTTTCCTGTAGGCATGCTGGGGGAAATGGAGGCAGAAACATTTCTATAAAATGAACACACAGCTGTATGTTATAAATATCATTAAAAAAATACTAGAATTTCTTGATTATTGCGGGATATTTGCCCAAGGAGTAACATATAATTGGGAAAAGTAGAGGCCCTAATACTGATCCCTGGAGAACCCCTTGTGTCAATGGTGCAAGCATAAGCAAGAAGCACCCAGAGTCAAATAATGCTGGCTGAGACTTACAGAGCTACAGAGATGTAACAGTGGCTTTTCCAGAAAGTTGGTTATAATATAATGGTACACTGTGTCAAGTCATGTAGATAGATCCAACAGGAGGTTTGCCCTGCACTGTCATGCCATCGATCTTCTCTGATGGAGGACTGGACTCAGTCTCCCAGAGCGCTCTAAAATTCCCATAAACACACTCCTAACCCTTGTGGAAAGCCTTCCCAGAAGAGTTGAAGCTGTTATAGCTGCAAAGGGTGGGCCGACATCATATTAAACCCTATGGATTAAGAATGGGATGTCGCTCCATTTCATATGCAGATGAGTGAATACGTCTGCCAGTATAGTGTACGTGTTATGTAAGTGCTTAATTGTGTATTAAGGTAGACTCTTCTTTTTCCGTGTCTTTCCCATTTTCCTTTGGGTAAAGATCAGTTTCTCCATCCTGTGTAGTGTTGTGTTTTGAGTCCACCATCGTCTGTTTCGTGTAATGAATATCTCAACAGCAGTTGAAGAGTTTTATCTTTTGTTTTTTGTTTTGCCTTGTTGACTCAGGATCTTATTGAATTGTAATTCACACCTCTTCCCAGAAGGATTATGTGCCTGGGTGAGACTGAAAGACAATACTGATAAATATAGATGGCCCCACATTGGCTCCGTACAGCGATCCCCACAGTTTTTGCTGAGTTTTAGGAATAATGGTTTTCTGACAAGAATTTGATGTTATGTAGGTCATACTGCATAAAATTCAGAAACCACCCTTTTTATTTATTCAATTTCCAGTTAAAATGCTACTACATTAAGTGCAAATATACAAAAAATATCTAAACAGCCCACATCTTCGATTTTCCTTGCTTATTTGAAATAGAAGAGCTTGACATAGTATGTTAACATTTGTTAAAATGCCTAAAGACCCCGTTCACTTCTCAGACCATTCAGTCCATGTGTAGAAACTAAGCTGCCAAAAAAGTCAGTTATTACATTTGGCTGACGCTCTTGTCCAGGAACGACTTACAATTTAATCAGTTTACACAGGTAGGTGAAGGTAGTGTTAAGTGTCTTGCCCAGGGACTCTTATTGGTATAGTGTAGGGTGTTTACCCAGGCGGGGCATTGAACCCAGTCCACAGCGTAGAAGGCAGAGGTGTTGACCACTACACTATACCAACCACTTGACTTATCTTCACCAGTACATGCTTAGGTTATATGGAGTGTTTCAGCCCTGACAGCTTTTTGAATGAGACACAATACAGGCAGCCAATAAAAGCGGAGGTCGTTTAAATATGTTGATACAAAAACAGGCTTTTTAATTCAAAGTGATAAAGAGAGGAAAATGTGAAAATCCCACAATTTTTGGTACATAAAACCACACAAGCAATGTAAGTGGATTTCATGGAAAAAATAAAACATAAGAAAAATATTGGATATGGGCTCTTTCACTTTCACTATGGGCTTTGAGAACTTAAGTATAATATCAAAAATCAGTCCTTAGTGGCTCAGCGTTGAGTCGTCTTCTCACAGTAGAAGAACAGACAGAAACGTGGATATTTATTTATTTATTTTTTAATCTGAAGCAAAAATGGAGGCTGATTTTCTCCTAATATTCAAAGATGAAAGTATTAAGTATCTGGTGATGACAGTTTCGGTGTCTACCGGGTCTTGCAGGGCTGTTAAAAGCCACCTTTTCCACTTACTTTGTTTTTACTTCTTTATGCAAGTGGATTCCTCTTATATCTTTAATCTCCTCCAAAATATCTCCTTTAGATGCTAACAAGAAATACATTTCAGTTAAGGTGTGTTTGTTAAAGTGAAGTGACCCTTATTAGTCCCACAACAGGCATTCTCTGCATTTCAACTCATCTGTGCAGCGAAACACCCACATACACACTAGGGGGCAGTAAGCACACTTGCCCGGAGCGGTGGGCAGCCCTATCCTCAGCACCTGGGAAGCAGTTGGAGTTAGGTGTCTTGCTCAAGGGCACTTCAGTCATGCCCCATCAGCTCGGGGGATCAAGTCGGCGACCTGGCACAAGGCTGGTTCCCTAACCTCCAGCCCACGACTGCCTCCTGGGCAGTTGTTTGAGTGAATGTTAAGTTAAGTGATACTTTTTTGATCCCACAAACGGGGAAATTCCACCTCCGCATTTAACCCATCCGTGAAGTGAAACAACACACACACACTAGTGAACACACACACTAGGGGGCAGTGAGCACACTTGCCCGGAGCGGTGGGCAGCCCTATCCACGGCGCCCAGGGAGCAGTTGGGGGTTAGGTGTCTAGGGCCAGGTCCCTAACCTCCAGCCCATGACTGCCCCCTGTTGGTGTCTCTTTGAAGGGGAACATGAGTTCAGTGATCTCTGGGCACAGCTTCTGTTGGGAGGACAGATGTGAAGCACAAAGGGTGTACAAATTAAATACTGATAGATTTGATTTACTCAGTGTTGGAGACTTTTCTGTTAAATTTGAGTTTCTACTCGTCTTCTGATCCTGACAATGAATAACTTAAACAAAGTAATGATGGGCTCTGAATTTTGCACAGCACTGTACACTGTAGAATTTCTTGTATCTAAGTAGCTTCCATTTCATTTTGATGTAAATCATCATTTCTGGATATTTGATTAATTGTATAATGGTGCTGATATGTGTACAGGATGGAAATTGTGTTTAACCTCTAATTCCAAATATACATTACGAAGGACATTGATTGATTGATTATCTCCATGTTGTACTGTTTTATTTTTACTTCTTCAACATATCTGAAAAAATGTAGACTACACGATACTGTCTGGACTGAAAACACATAGTATGTCCTAGATTATCCGATATTTCTCCCAAAATCACGAGTATAGGGAGTTGCTCCCTCCCCTTTGTTGCAGTAACTGTTTTAAACTACACTGTAAAAAGCGATCTTCCTAAAAATGACTTCATTTGGTAAAAAGTAAGTTAACTAGTTTTATTCAACCTAAATACTTTGAAGGAAAGATTCTTTCAATCAGTGGAATATTTTAGGTTGAATAAAACTAGTTCAGCTGTTTTTTACCACATGAAGTAATTATTATTTTTGTTTTTTTAGATCTGACCAGCCACTTTTTACAGTGTAGGTGCTGGAACATTGCTGCCTGATGTAGGTACATTGGAACGCTTGCTGACCTTAGTAATGTCAGGCAAAGATATCAACCAATTAGGTCTAGTTTGCAAACTGTGCTCCAGGCGATCCACTGCTCCTGGGTTCAGTGCAGGGGGGCTGAAGTGTGCCATTGCACATGTGTAGAGGAAATAAGCTATTTCTTTATGACTTTAACCTCAAATGAGAGTCTAACTCAACCGACCATAGGAAGTAAGACAACACGCTCCCACAAAGGAAGCTTCAATTAATTGGGCTAAATATCAAAATGCAAATTACATTCATTGATAAAGCTGATTTAAGAGAGGCGTACAGAACTCAACTACAGGGAACGGCGGCTTGGAAACTTGGAAGTAAAAGTTTGATTTACGCCCTGGCGCCCCTGTGAGTGGCATCCTTCCAGTAGCTCTGAGTTTTGGGAACTATTTTTGCACTTTTTCTCTTTTCTGTACGTGTGTATTATATGCCTGTAGACAGGATCTGTTATATTAATTCTTGTTATATGTCTACACCCTTATTACTATTACTTGTTGTGCGTCTGCTACTGGCTGCTAAATTTCCTTCAGGATCAATAAAGTGTCTCTCTATCTATCTAGTTTTTGTTGACGAGCCAAACCGCTGGCCTACAGGAAGTCTCTAATTGTTCCATTGTGTATGGAGGTGATTGAAAGGTGAGAGAACCCCCCCTGCTGGGTCAGGACATTGTTCCTGACAGGGCTGTAAACAGAGAATTTGTGAGCATCCTAGTCTCAGTTTAATAGCCAGACTCTGTGGAGCCCAAGCTATTAACTTTGGGTTTGCGGAGAGATCTTGTAAACAAATCATCTTTTAAGCTGAATCCAGGTGCTGTGTCCAGTACATAGGCCTCAGGTGTGGCTACCCTATTCCTTTAGCAGTTCTCTGGAGATGGCTTCAGCACCAGGACTCAGCTTGTTGATCTAGATCAGGGGTGTCTGCTCTTATCCGCAAAGGCTGCAGGTTTGCACTCAAACAAAGCAGGTCACCTGATGAAATGTCTGAAGACTAAGACTGATTGATTTTTGGAGTGCAAACCTGCAGCCACACCTAATGTAGACCATATTGTAAGGAAGCATGAGGCCCAGCAGGCCATCACAACCATTCTACATCAGCCAAGAGCTGATGGAAGCTTAAGCCACATGCAGTGAGTTACCATATTGTCATACACTCACCCACTTTATTAGGTTCAATTACTTGTTAACACAAATGAAACTCACTGCATTTAGGCCTGTAGAGGTGGTCAGGACGACTTGCTGAAGTGCAGACCGAGCATCAGAACGGGGAAGAAAGGGGATTTAAGGGACTTTGAACGTGGCGTGGTTGTTGGTGCCAGACGGGCTGGTCTGAGTATTTCAGAAACTGCTGATCTGCTGGGATTTTCACACACAACCATCTCTAGGGTTTACAGAGAACGGTCCGAAAAAGAGGAAATATCCAGTGAGCGGTCAGTTGTGTGGACGAAAATGCCTTGTTGATGTGAGAGGTCAGAGGAGAATGGGCAGACTGGTTCCAGATGATAGAAAGACAACAGGAACTCAAATCACCAACCAGAATCTCTGAGGAACGTTTCCAACACCTTGTTGAAAGTGTGGCATGAAGAATTAAAGCAGTTCTGAAGGTAAAAGGGCGTCCAGCCTTTTACTAGCAAGGTGTACCTAATAAAGTGGCCAGTGAGTGTATATCTGATGGCTTATAAATCCATATAAAACAGTATTATTAAGATGAATTATTTACTTACTGATAAATATTCAGTGTACAATAGTTTCTTGCCCTTTACAGTGGAAGGTTCTGTTCCATTGTTTGGCCCTGAAATAGATTGAAATGCAATAAATTATTGGTCTCCTCTGCATGTTAAAATAAATATTATAGAAGATATTTTAATGATAAATGTGACCAGGAAATGGTCGGTAATGCAATAGCATAACAGTGTTGTAAGGGCAGGACTTCATTTCAAGAACGTTGCGTTTACTGTACATGAAAACATTTAGTGCATATTTGATGAAACACAGAACTGTAAGTCATTACTAGGGCTGTCAAATAATTAAAATATTTTATCATGATCTCATTCTTTTGTGTAGTTAATTGTGATTAAATGCCCAACTTAGACCCTCAAGAAATATATTTCCCCATTTTAAAAAAACAGCAAATTTTGTTAAATGTACACAGCTGGACATATCAGGCTTCATCTGAGTAGAATTATTACTTTTATTAATTCAATAACATCATTATGTGAATTTTAGGTTTATATGAAAACGTTGCAGCAGGTCTGCCTGCCACCGAGGACCCTCGCTGCCGATGGTCCCCATGTCTCCAAACCTGCTCATGGTCTTCATGTCTTGGGGTTGTGTTGGACAATTTCCTGCTCCCAACTTTGTGGGAACAGTTTGGGGACGGTCCCTTCCTGATCCAACATGACCAGTGCACAAAGTAGGTCCATAAAGACGTGGATGAGCCAGTTTGGTGTGGAAGAACTTGACTGGCCTGCACAGAGTCCTGACCTCAACCCCATAGAACACCTTTGGGATGAATTAGAGCGGAGACTGTGAGCCAGGCCTTCTCGTCCAACATCAGTGTCTGACCTCACAAATGTGCTTCTGGAAGAACGGCCAAAAATTCCCATAAACACTCCTAACCCTTGTGGAAAGCCTTCCCAGAAGAGTTGAAGCTGTTATAGCTGCAAAGGGTGGGCCGACATCATATTAAACCCTATGGATTAAGAATTGGACGTCACTCAAGTTCATATGCGTGTGAAGCCAGACGAGTGGATACTTATGGAAATGTAGTGCATGAGTTTAGCCAGGGGTATGTAAACTTACCCTTCCGCAGAATCACTGACTTGCAGTTGTTTTATGTATTTCATGGAATTCTATTGGGGCTTTTGATGCTTGATATAGGGATGGCAACTATGACAATATTTATGATTAGTGTGATAAATTACCTGCCCTGCGATTGACTGGCGACCTGTCCAGGGTGTATCCTGCCTTCCGCCCGATGACCGCTGGGATAGGCTCCAGCACCCCCCACGACCCTGAGGGAGAAGCGGCTTAGACAGTGTGTGTGTGTGTGTGTGTGTGTGTGTGTGTGTGTGTGTGTGTGATAAATTACCTCACATTACATCTCAATATGCGTTTCTGAGCATGCTGTGGAAACCATCAGTCCTTAATGTAATTAGTCTAGTTGCACAGCCAAACCACAGTGCTTCAGGGAAAATGATCTATGGACAGAGAAAACCAAACTACAGCTCTTTGGCAAAGCATACCAGCTAATAAGTGACGAAGTGAAGCCTACAAAGTAAAGTACACCCTGCTGGAGGCCTTGAATGTGTTACAGGAATGATCAAATCAGAGGATTATGAGAGCATTTAAGAGTGAAATGTGCTTCCAGTTTGAGAAAAATAGGTCGGAGTCAAACAAATGACCTAAAGCACGTATACAAACATGCGCAAGAACGGTGCAGAAGGAATCTGAGGCATTTGTTGCTGAATGTAGGGATGGCGAATATGGTGATATTTCTGATTAGTGTGATAAATTACCTCACATTTAAATCTCAATAAGCTTTTCTGAGCATGTTGTGGAAATCGTCAGTTTCCCTACCAAGAGAGTGTAATTAGTCTTATTAAACTGGATTTATAGTAGTGCAATTTGTGAAATGTTGAATTAAAAATCATTGGATTTATAGACTTTGGGGGTATTTGCTTAATGGGGCACCAACTCCAGAAACTCTGGAAAATCTAAATATTGTTGTTACTTATTCTGTATATTTTGTCTCAAAAATGTTATGAAATATTGCAGTGTTATGTGTTTTTGCCAGATTGCCCACCTCCTTCATTTAATGCAGCTAATTCTATTGAACATGTAGGTGCTGGTCTCGGAGAAGCCTGATACGCCTATATTGGAAAAGGGCTCACTTCTGGGGTTACAAAGTTTGTGTGGTTGGCAAGAATCCCAGACAGAATTTCTCAGGGTGCCACACATCCAGTATTTTGTTCTGCGGATGTGGCTGATCCATTACAGATGGTTAGGCTTGATCTGCTATTAAAGTCATTTCGGTTTGGTTTAAGTTTTGCGCTAACAGGCAAGTCTGAGTGGATGTGCTGACTTCAAACACCATGACTTGTTTTTTTATCTTCTTTCTGCCTTTTTCAGATTGCCAGCACTAAAAATCGGAACCAATTTGATAAGCCTGTTTGACGTTTATCAGGATGAGCTCTTCTGTCCACACAATTGAAAATTGAATCTGAATATATGAAGCCAAATGACATCGTGAGTGGTCTGAGCAATCGCGGAGAAAACCCAATCTAACGGAATCTGCACAGTGTAGTCTTTTTAAAAGCCCTGCTTTTTCAGGAAGCCTGAAGATGCATTTCATTTGTAACCTGAGCTCATATTTCAGATTCACCCAAGACATTGATCTCCATTTACCAAGCAATGACTGTGTCCGTGTATGTTTGATCCCAATAAACCCGAATTTCCCAGGGCAGTGTTCTTCTGCAGAAGAACCTGTTACACCTGAATGAACTGGAATGCATCACCCTGTGGAGGTTCTGTTCTTCACTGTCTCCAAGGGATGCCAGTCAGTAATTGCACATTAGTGTTGGCAGACAGGCGATGGTTATGCGTAGATGGTGTGTATTTAATTATTTAATTATAACAAGGTGCATTAATGCTTTTTCTAAAATGTTTGTCACTGCACTTTTTGAAAATGCTGCCCTTTATACGAACGTAACTCATTACTTTTACTCACATTAAGTCATTTTTTTACCCCGCCTTTCAATTTGCAATTTTCAGAGATGCACCTTTTTCATCACAATAGTTTATTTGCACCAGTGACACACAGAAGCCCAAGTATTAATGAAAACTGTTCAGTATGTAGGCTTCCTAAAGCAGTACTTCCTAAAACTGTTACAGTATGTAGGCTACAGTCCAACATCTCAAAAAAAAACATTGATTGATAATCATTGATAATTCAATGTAAGGAATTCTACTATTTTATAGTCATACTTTTCTCCTTGACACTCATTAATTAAATCGTGTGTCATTTCAAAAATGATGGCTGTAGATGCGTTAGCCATAAAACAGTGGCTCAACTTTCAATTTTTTGTTTAATAAAACTGCAGAAGTTTGTTTTGTTGACTTACTTGATGTTCAATTATGTTCTTCAGTGGTCAGGACCCCCATGGACCCTCACAGAGCAGGTACTATTTGGGTGGTGGGTCATTCTCAGCACTGCAGTAAAAACTCCAGCAGCACTGCTGTGTCTGATCCACTTGCACCAGCACAACACACGCTAACACACCACCACCACGTCAGTGTTACTGCAGTGCTGGGAATGATCCACCACCCAAACAGTACCTGCTCTGTGAGGGTCCATGGGGGTCCTGACCACTGAAGAACAGGGTAACAGAGTATCAGAGAAACAGATGGACTACAAAGTGCATCAGTCATTTCTTGTTTGTAGTTTTTATACTTTACATCAAACAGAATGCGTCAATCTGCACTATAATCACTATAATCTACATTTTCTTTCTGCTGCCAGTTCCCCTCCACACCAGCAGAGGTCTCACTCTCCAGAATACTGAGACTCTAGCTGACACCTGTTCCTCATTAGAGGATTTTTAAAAAAAAATATTTAAGGGACTTTTTGAGCTATGCTCTGTGTGAAGCCTTGTTTGGTTTGTCCAGCAGTTCTGAGCCCTGTTTTGCCAGCTCCTGGTCTGAGGTTTTGCTGTCCTGTGACTGGAGGTGGACGAAGTACACAAACCCTGTACCTGAGTTAAAGTCGAAACCCCCATGGTAAAATATTCCTCCAGTAAACGTAGAAGTTCCTCCCTTTAGACCTCCACTTGAGTAAAAGTACTAAAGTATTTCCCTTCAAATGTACTTAAGTATAAAGTAAAAGTACTGAAAGAGTAATTCTGGCTATAAAGTCCTGTTATCATTTTTATGCTGCCTTTAGTTCCGTTTGTGAAGCCTTTCAGTCGATTTACAATTAGAGTTGTGTGACCTGTGAAAGCAGAACAATAACACTAGTGTGTTTTGATCCTCAGCCTGTACAGCTCTGCTTTTCTTCTGACCCTGATCTGGCAGAAAGATAGAGCACTTATAGAGACCTCTTTACAGTGGCCTTTTCTGGTCAGTTCCAACGATGAAATGCTACGGACAGTCTTGGAGACCCAACAAGAAAACCCACTAAAAGACCAAACTCCAGTTTCCCTAATGAGGCGCTCATGAAGCACCCAGATGTGTTCGCCAGCTCACCTGTGGTTGTAGTTTCTTTAATTTGAGATTCAAAATAATCAAACTCATAATTCCTCACCTGCTCGTCGTTGTATTAGTCTCTGAATAATAAGAACTGCATCAAGGCGATGAAACGACACCCTCTCTGTGCTTATACTATATGCAGATCATTAGTATTTGGACAGTGTTGCAACTTTGCATTGAACTCCAGCGTACTGAAGGTTAAAGCAAGGACTTCTACATCCGTGATGGGAAATGTGCAGAGATTCCAGCTCTTTTATTCATAATCCTCTCTTTTTGGCGGATCAAGGGCAAAAGGGAACGTTGGCTGCATAGTTGCTTCTCGGCCAGCTGTGTCTCACTGCATCATTAGTCGATTCGCAAGAGAGTTACAAAAAGATCAAGTTTAATGCTGTTTTCTCAGACCAACATGAGGCTGGACACCGATGAAACATTGGTTGATGCAAAGCTTAAGAGGATTTTCATTGACTGTTCAGCAGTTTTGCCTAACTAAATCATTAAGATGTAAACAGCCACTTAGAGTGGTTTGGTGTGCAATGCCTCATTCCAGAGAAACTTTTTCATTCAGAATTTTTCATAGTGGTGGTAATGATGGGAACTAGAAACCTGAAGACCCCTGGTTCCTATCAGCACCAATGTAAAGAAATCCAAGTCAGAAAGTTTCTCTGCAATTCATAATTTCACACCAAACCACCCTAAATAACTGTTTACGTTTCAGTGAATATTTTAGAATATTAACCCTTGTGTGGCATTGATGTGGTGGGTACTCCGTGGTCCGGTGGACCCACCATAACGGTTTATGTAAAAATACCTGATTTTGAAAATATCGCAAGTATCCAGCGTAAGGTTCTCCTTTAGCAGCTGTAGCCAGTCAGCAGCCAGTCCATGTTGTCCACACACACACTAACAGCAGACCATGTAGGAGGAGAACAGAGTGAAGGACACAGCACCTCCACACTTTTACTCCCTGCACGTTCAGCCCAGCACCACATGTGTAATATCAATGTGTGGGGGGTGAACAGGGTGAAGACACTGAAAACGGGTTATTTTATATGTTCTTCACAGAAAATGAGCAAAGACAGAGAAGCTGAGGTTGAAATAATCATAGCAAACAATGTGACGGAGCATGGAGAACAAGAAGAATGACTGAGGGGTTCCCATTTCAGCCGAACCAGATCAAGAACACTGTAGAAGACACACCAGCATAACCTCAAGGGGTTAATGACATGAACGCTTGTTGAGCTCTTGAGCACAACTTGAAGGCCAGATGAAGGACATTAATCTTGACCCTAATGGTGAACTGCTCCATAAGCTCAGTCTAAAACTGCACGACTATTTATATTTGCTCTATTTATACCCACAGACCTTAATCTCCATGTGCCTTATGTCACTTTAGTGTTAATGTCAGGACCCTATTATATTTATATAGATTTTTTTTATTACTCTGTTGTCCTACAGTTACGGTTTGTTTTTACGATTAGTGTTTAGTGATGTTTTACTGTCTATTTAATGTGATTGCTACACCATGGGATCTGACCATAACACAATTTTAATGCTCTGTATGTCCTGTACATGTTGTAGTATTGATAATGAAGCTGACGTGACTCGACTCCACTTGAAAAGTACTGATGGAAAAACATCTGCACATACCATCTGAGAGACATGGTGGAGCAAGCGTGTATTGCTGCCAGCAGAGTCTTTATTGATGATGTGACGGCTGATCACGGGATGAATTGTGGCGTGTGCAGGAAAATCTTAACTGCTCTCATACAAACAAAGGCCTCAGGAACAAGAAATGCCTGGCCAAGCCGACAATCACGAGGAAAGATACCATTCACTGGATTTGCAACCAAGCATCTGGAAAGACGTGTGTTCAGCTGTGTACACCTAAAGTAAGCAAACTGTGAGACTGTAATCATATTTATAATATGATGTACTGCGGTGATGTGGAAATTAAGCAAATAAGGCAAGTTGGATTCTTATTATGTTCATTTGTCCAGCTACTCTTGGTCCCCGGACATCTTGTCGCTATAAAAGGACATGATTGACCACCTAATATAGACATAAAGCTCAAAATAAGGCCGTTTGTTTCACTTCGAATCCATTTTACCGAAGCCAGAGCCAAAACAACAACATTGCCCCTATAATTATAATGTTTACTGTGCTGAGAAACGACGTCAAACCAATTGGCGTTCATTCTAAACAGACCATCTTCTTTCAGGCAAATGAATCATTTTAAACATGTCTGAGTTCGTTTTTGAGTAATTTCTCATTTTTGGGCTTCTTCAAAGTTACATTCATAATGATTTGTACACTTTTGAGTTCAGGATTGGCTCAGTGACGCACTGTACGAGAAACCGTTCCAGACATTTCCACTTCCATGTCGCACAGAACCCTTGAGGCCAGAGTGCACAGACGGGACAAACAAGGACATCCAAATTTGATCTTTGCAGCTCAGAAAGAAAAACATACAAGTAAAATGAACTGCAGTCAATGAGAAGAGAACGTTTGAGACGTTCAACAATCAAACACCAACCAAAAGGTGTTTGTATTTTGTCCCATCGTTATAGTCCGGCCTTTAGTGCTGTCCGGTTAACGTTCTTCTCTGGAATTTCTCCACGCAGAGAGTCCATTTTTCTCAAAATGTATAAAGTGACCAAAAGAATGTCATTGAGGTTTAGCAATGGCTAAATGGTGTCCAAATACTTTGTGGGAGCACTGTATACCCTGCTGAAATAAAACGGCTCAGACCAGGATGAGGGTTAGTGTTAGGGTTCCATGGGCCTCCACCTCACCATCACCAACCCGCTCTCCTGTTCATTTGTGCCACTGCAGCACCCTCAATTACATCACTGTGCCATCCAGATGCACCAGCATTGAGACAGGATGGGACTGTTTCAGCTCACTCCCACTGTTCATAAAGACTCAGTCAGAGACCGCCTCAGTCAGAGACCGCCTCAGTCAGAGACCGCCTCTATCAGTTTCTAAATCTTTACCATCCAGACTTCAGAGATCCTCTTGGCTTCTACTTGGTGTTCAGCTTATTAAACTGTAAACACTGTCTGACCAGAGGAGGACGGGTCTCCCTTGTGAGTCTTGGTTCCTCCCAAGGTTTCTTCCTCCAGTCTGAGGGAGTTTTTCCTCGCCACCGTCGCCTCTGGCTCGCTCACTGGGGGGTTATATGTTATAACTGTATGAGCTAATGGAACGTTTCCAATTGTCACTTATTCTTCCTTCTCTTTATTTAAGCTCACATATGATGGTATTGTTTAATTGGTGGTTCATGCAGAGATCAGCTGATGCTTGATTTCTTATAGTATAATAAGCTATTTAATTAAGTGATACTTTTTTAATCCCACAAACAGGGAAATTCCACCTCCGCATTTAACCCATCCGTGAAGTAAAACACCACATACACACTAGTGAACACACACGCGCACACACACTATGGGGCAGTGAGCACACTTGCCCGGAGCAGTGAGCAGCCCTATCCATGGCGCCCAGGGAGCAGTTGGGGGTTAGGTGTCTTGCTCAAGGACACCTCGGTCATGGACTGTCGGCTCTGGGGATCGAACCAGCAACCTTCCGGTCACAGGGCCAGTTCCCTCACCTCCAGTCCACGACTGCCCCCAACACAGTGGCCACTGCCACTGAAGGAGCGAACGGACCGAGGTTCGAACCGTTGCTGTTACGGTCGATGGTCCACGGCGCAACCGCTGCACCACGTGAGTGAGCAAGAGATTAAAAGATTAAAAATTATATCTATGCTTGTTGGTCTTCTCAGGCGCCCCAGATGTTTCCCTGAATTTCTTAGCCTGGATTTTTACAGCCGCAGGAAGCATCAGGAACTCGGGTTCAGCCTCAAGTTCAAGTTCAGGTTCTGGTGACACCGATTTAACTCCATAGTGAAAGGCAGGCTGGTCTGTGTTGGTTTTTATAGCAGGATAATCAGCTCAATTATTGTCTGATTGGTGCTTACATGACCACATTTCCACAGCAGGCACCTCTGTGAAGGAAGAGACCAAGAGAGAGACAGACACACAAAAAACAAGAAGAGAGAGGACTGATCACGTGTGCTGTTTTAGTTTGTGGGTTTAATCTCTGGTGTTGGGGGTCTGCTCCGGTTTGCAAGACTGTGGCCCAGTCCCATTTCTTCTCTTTTACCCCCCTTGTTTTCGAGTGTCACCCTAACTCCTTGGCACTGAGTTACAAAGGGTAGTGGTTGAAATCTTCCCTCTGAAATGAGACCCTCAAATTAAAATAAATAAGTAGATAAATAAATAAATTAATAAATACTTCATGCACTGTAAACACGGTGACCGGCCAGCTTCAGCTCTGTACAGCCGTCTCACCCCAGCAGTGCAGCCATGGAAGCTCATAATATAGTTGGATCAAACTACTTTTTTGCATCTTAATGATGAAATTTGCTTGAACATGGTGGACTTCTCCTTTAACCCAGCTTTTAACAGATACAGGTAACTAAGCTCAGACCTGCCTCAACAGCAGATGATCATTGCGGTCACATGTTGATTTCGGGGTGTTAGAGGATGAAAACAATAGAATTGTGAATTATCTAATCAACTTTGTTGCTTTCAGTCCTTCCAGAGGAGCATCCTCACTTCAGGCCTCGTCCAGTGTGGCGGCAGACAGTGATACGGATGCTGATGCTTCTTCCACTGCACTGAACGTCAGTGTCTGAACATCAGCTATGCGTGTGAGCTGGGTGCCACGCTGGAGTTCCTGCAGAGGTATTATTTAAAGCCTTGTCACGTTTCTTTGTGTACTAAACACCTGAGTCGATTTTAGATAGGTTTAAGTATGTATACTGTACATTATATTCTACTTATTAAGGGAATATATAATGCTTTCCCTTTCATTTAGTGTGTTATGTAGCTTTGTGTGCATGGAAATGCAAAGATACAAAGCTGAAAGTACATTACAGTACTTTAAAGTACATTACAGTACAGTACTGCCTGAGGGGTGGAGTTCCCCAGCCCTTTTCCTTTGTTACAAGATGATGTAATCCCGTAACACAATCCTTATTGCCCACCTACCAGCGAGCTCGGCATGCCCTCACACAATGCATCGCATCGCATCTACCGGAGGCCGTGTATTGGCGGAACCACTCCGGCGCTTGACCAGTCAGAGCCAAGTGGGCGAGCTGACCAAGCAGAGCATACTGGGCTCATCGGGATGGAGGCGCTTAGACACAGTAGCTCTAACAGAGCGTTTCAGACAGAGGCTGTGGAGATTTACAGTATGAGAAAAATAATCTTTCTGGAACACTGAAGCTTGTAAATATATTAGAGTAGACCCCAAAAATAAGTGTGAACATTGGAAATTAGCACAATAGGACCCCTTTAAACTCAGCCTGCATGTATATGCAGATCCAAAAGTAACTTCTGATTTATTTTCTTAAAATTGATTTTTCAACAGATGCATTTTCCTCATATCTCTGACAAAGAAGCCTTAGACTGAGAAAGAACAGAGGAAGAAGCGATGGGCTGTGAATCTGACAGTTCTCTCATCACGGATTTAACTCTAAAAGGAGAGATGGGTAACATCTGGTGTGTGGTGTGTGTGTGTGGGTGTGTGTGTGTGTGGGGGGGGGGGGGGGGTTACTTTTTCATGGGCTGTGCTTTGGATTGCAGAGTAAACTATTTGAATGGAGAAGTATTCTGAATTTTTGACAGATTAATAATCAAATACAAAACTGTAAAATGGTGATTTTTCCATACCCCTTTAATTTACATTATTGTAATTTGTGTAATTATTATTATTATTATTATTATTATTATTATTATTATTATTATTATTATTATTATTTGTTGTTGTTGTCCTTCTCCTTTTATTATTATTATTATTATTATTATTTAAAAAGTAAATAAAATTATACCTTCATTAAAAAACGGTGCGACTGTAAAATGGTAATTGTAAAAAACACTTTTTTTTAAAACATTAAGGGTTAATTACTCTGAAAAGGTATTTAAAACACTGAATTCGATTTTTTAATTTGGCAGCAACGCTGTACAGTCTTCCCTCATACTGCCCCCATGTAGAAGGCGTGGTCTGAACTCACACATTTTCAGGATTCCATAAGCTTTTCCAAAGCAACAGAAACATTTAAATGGGAATTCTACACTTTACTAAACTTGGCATAATTCTGTCATTGTGATATAAACAAAGTCATCTAGTGGTTTCATATAAAATGGTTCATTGTAGAGAAAGTTGCAGACTTGGAACCATGTGCCTATAATAATAATGATGATGATGATGATGATGATGATGATGATGATGATGATGATGATGATAATAATAATTACTTTTGTTAAATTTGTTCTGAAATGTATGACTGTAGTATGAACTAATGTATGTAATGTTTGTAAAATAATATACAGTAGAAGTGTAGATGTTGACGAGAGTGAACTAAGTGCTTATTTTGCATTGTTGTGGTTGTCTGTGATCTCTAAAGTACCCGGGTTAGCTGTTTAGCTGTTTAGCTGTTTAGTAGATTTATTTCCCATTAGTTCAAAGTCGTTTCATCTCAGTTCCCAGCTCGATGTCTCTGGTTACAACTGTGCATTTGAGAACAGACCAAAGAGCCACGTCGTGTTAATCATGACCTGTTTTCTGTAAATGAGCAGCCGTTTCTGGAGGACATGCTTGTTATATTCTTCTCATAGTCTAAACTGTGGTAATCCTGCTAATCTGGTAACTGAGTAACTGAGTAAATGTAATTGGTTTCTGTACTTTAGTATTTTGTAGTGTTGTAAAATAGTGTTCTTTTGGCACACGCTTCTTATGACAGATGCTCTTGTTTCCTCAGCCTTCTGCACACTTGATTTAAGGAGACTGTGGTAATAACTTGGTCCATAACACAAGCACAGACAGACCGATGAGGCTGCAGTGGACCCCTGCGGTTCTCTGATAATGATAATAAATCTGTCGTTCCTTTTGGTTTCTGTGTGTATAAAAACGTAACATGTCAAAACGAAAGAAGCGCAAAGCCAGAGCACCAATCAGGGCCCAGCGGTCACTTTGTTTAGAGCTGGTTTTGACCTGTTGGTCATACCGACCCAGTGCAGCACGCGGTTCAACGTCAGCGCAGCAGCGTAAAACTTTGGGAGAGTCTGTTCAACATAAATGATGAACTAACCTAACTTTGTGTAAATAGAGCTCAATATAGAAATATGTCCACATATGCAGTCGAGACTGACGCGGCTTTTTTCTGAATTTCTACAAACACCATTTCATTTTATAGTAAATGAGTTTGGGCTGGTTTATGTTTATGAACAGACGCCTACAGATCAACATAGTAAAGGAGCTCATCTGTGATCCTGAGTTTAAAGCCAGTTTTTATTCAACTTAAACTTGGAACTAAGTTGTAAATAAATCTGAAACTGAAACTTTGCTTGTGTGTAAAAGTGATTTCAGAGCCACTCGGTTCTCCCTGATGGAAACTGTTTACCTTCAGTGTTTTGTGCTTCTGATCATTTTAATAGACGTCAGCGTCACTAATTAATGACGTTCTATTAAAAGACTGGTTTACCAAGAGAGACGCTGGAGGACTTTCACCTGAAATGAGTTCATGAAGCCAGTCTGGTTATAAAAATGATAACAGGACATCAGAGCCAGAATTACTCTTTTAGTACTTTTACTTTATACTTAAGTACATTTGAAGGGAAATACTTTAGTACTTTTACTCAAGTGGAGGTCTAAAGGGAGGAACTTCTACTTTTACTGGAGGAATATTTTACCTTGGGGTGTCTCGACTTTAACTCAAGTACAGGGTTTGTGTTCGTCCAGCTTCAGGTACTAACAGTAAGCAAAATGGTTTTCTAAGTGTATTTTAACATTTTGCAGCTGCAGCTTTTCTAAGGGAGGACAGAGAGCAGTGCTTGACTTTCATCCCTTCGCCTGATCTGTGATCTGAGGTGGAGAGATTTCTCATTTAAGTGGTACAAAATTGTGATTAATACACTGTGGAGAGACATCGAACCAGCCCAGTGTTCCACCTATTGCTACTCCGCCCCTTTGCGGAGCCCCACTGGTAAAATAAAACGAATTTGTGGCCACGCCTTACTAACGTGTGGGAACGAGATCCTAATGTGTGGCCATGACTTAGTAAGGCATGGGAATGAGATGATTAAGTCATGGCCTTAATTATCGTGGCCTTAATCATCTCACCCCCACGCTTTACTAAGTCGTGGCCACGCATTATTATTCATTATTCCGTAGCGGAGCCCCGCTGATGACATCCTGTATAAATAATAATAAGGCGTGGGAACGAGATAGTTAAGTTGTGGCCATGCCTTATTAACGCGTGGGAACGAGATACTAATGCTTGCCCATGACTTGGTAGGCCGTGATCTCGTTCCCACGCCTTACTAAGTCGTGGCCACGCATTAGGATCTCGTTCCCACCTGTTAATAAGGCGTGGCCACAACTTATATACTTTTTTCCAGGATGTCATCAGCGGGGCTCCGTACTCCGCTGTTTTGTGTTTAGTGACGAAATTCACTTCCACCGTCAGGTGTCTCGCGCGCAGTGGGTGGGATCCGCGCGACGCTCTCTCTCCTCCAGCGCTCGTGCTGAGGTTGGCGCGAGCAGAGGGGTGTCCTCGTGTGGGTTCGCTTGACTGAGCGGTTCTAGGATATGAGGATATGAGGATATCGGGCGCGAGACCGCGAGGACGCAGCGCGCGCACCATGGGCTGCTGGAGAGCGCCTCTCTCTTGGCCGGACCTGGCCGTCCTTGTCCTGTTTCAGCTCAGCGCGATGACCACTGAAGGTAGGACTTCACCTGCTCGTGTCCGGCCGGCGTTTGTGCTCGGCTTGGGGTTTAAACCGCGCGTGTTCTTCCACAGCAGCCTGGCTCTGCCGCCGTCCCAGGCTCGGACAGCGCGCTGGCGCGTGGGCGCGGACCGTGCGCCTGTTTCTGCCCTGAAATGTGAAAACGTCGCTGTTCCCGGAGGAAAAGCTCGGAACCGGCGGCTTTACAGGAGAAGGGAAAACCCGCTGTACTGTCAACGGCGGTCAGCGGAGCCAGAGTTTAGTCCAGGTCCTTTAGTCCAGTCCACTGAAATTTACTCACAGTGTAAATAAAGGACAACAGGCTTTTTCAGATTAGAGCAAAAACTGATTTTTATGTTGTGTGTGTGTGTGTGTGTGTGTGTGTGTGTGTGTGTGTGTGTGTGTGTGTGTGTGTGTATATATAGATATATATAAAATCACTGCTGTCAGAAAAAACCTCGTGTCTCCATTTTTGACGTTTTTCAGTTTTGGATATAATCCAAAAGTACTTGTTGTCCTTTACATTGTGTGTAAATTTCATGATGAGTGGACCAGAATAAACAGCCAAAAATGGCTTGGAAAAAACTCTGGTTCCATTGACTTACATTAAAAGTAAGGTAGGTTTTTTCCTTCTCCTGTAAAGTTCTATATATTACATATATATTTGTATATTGTATGTGTATGTATGTATGTATATATATATATATATTAGTGGTTGATTTCTGTGGTGTTTCAGTCTTTTGAGCTTTATAAAGTCGAGCTTCCGGAAAACTTTGAGCCCACAGGACATTTTGTTCCTATGTGGTGTTGCTACGTCCATCAAGCGAAGATCAAACATGTCTTATCAAACCCAAAATTGAGCTGTGAGGCGAGGCGTGACCGTTATAATGTTGCTGGCTGTGCTCTGGGCAAGCAGACGAGTGGGTCTGCGTTTGAGGGGCAGTTCACTGTAATGCCGTTCTCTGCTGGTGGGAAAGTACAAATAGAAGCCGCAGGTCGGACTAATAGCGTAAAAATAGATGGAGGAGTAGATAAATACCCAGATGTTGTGCTTTGTTCGTGACCAAGGCATTGGGTCTTAGTATTCAGTGTCTCAGAACCTGATGGTTTTCCTTCTTTCTTCCTGTTTTCCTTTTTTTCCCTTTCTTTGTTTTTAGAATGGCTTCTAGGACTGCTGCCACTGCCACTACTAATAGCTCTCGTGATTTAAGATGATTAGTATTAATATAGTCCTAAATTCAGCTCCGTTATTCAGAGTGTGTAATGTGGGTTTTGCAGTGAAGTCTGATTGTGTTCGACGTGCTGGTACATATTTAATATCATAATAATAATCCACCCTTTCTGTCAGGGTTTATGGTATTGTCACTGTAAGATAAATGACAGAATGTATGTTCCTGTATTTTCAATAGCAATAATGAGTTGGTGGTTATTCATTTTGGGAATTTCTGTCTTTTGAATAAATCCTCCCTGATGGCTGTTTGTATGAAGGCACAGCCAATTTCCATCCATTTCTGGAACGCTGTTTTTTGCCGGTCTAAATGGGTGTAATGTGCGTGATCTCAGTAGCACATTAAGAATGAAAGGGTTTCATTTCTCCTCCTTTGTGTGAGCTGTGAAGGTGCTCACATCTGTAGGACCACAGAGCTGCCAGAGCCCCCCTGCAGGTGGAAAAGATCCTGGTGAAACTGCAACTCGTTAGACTAAATTGGAGGCATTTTAAGGTCTTCACAGTAACAATATTGAGCGTCGTCATATTGTGACTGAATATCTGTACGTTGTTGAACGTGTGTTGGTGATCCCTGTGCTGTTTTTGCCTTTTAGAAAAAAATTTCATACGGTAAGAAATGTATTTTAACCCCTTTAAATCCCAGGCTTTTTACATCCAAGCGCTTTCAACTGAGTAGCTATGTATCCTACAGTGGCTGTTCATAAGGGTGCCATAAAAGGTTGGACTTGTTGGTGGGTCTTGGTATCCTAAGGGGTTAAAGATTCCTACACTGTTAGAAATGAAGGTTCTGTGCAGGGCACAAACAATATAAATGTTCCCTTAAAGCTCCAGCCAGTGGGTTTAAGGTCACTTTAAATCAGTTTCTCCAGGTGAAAAGTTGGTATTTGTACCTTTTCATAAACAAATGTTTTAAAACAGAGCAGTAGAATAAAAGCCTGGAGATGTGCTGGAGGTCAGGGATCTGGCCCTGTGACCAGAAGCTCGCCGGTTCGATCCCCAGAGCCGACAGCACGTGACTGAGGTGTCCTTGAGCAAGACACCTAACCCCCACCTGCTCCCCGGGCGCTGCAGATAGGGCTGCCCACCGCTCCGGGCAAGTGTGCTCACTGCCCCCTAGTGTGTGTGTGCTCACTAGTGTGTGTGGTGTTTCACGGCACTGATGGGTTAAATGTGGAGGTGAAATTTCCCTGTTTGTGGGACTGATAAGGGTCTCTTAATGTTAATGAGATGGGGTGTGTGGAGTCAGTCCAGCTTAGAACAGATCATTTCAGTGGATTATTATGGTTCCGTTATGTTCTCTGACTAAAGGCACTGAGATGGAGCCTTGAGGGTCCCACCCCAGTGGCGAGGGGCACAGACCCAGTGCCGGTTTACTGCCTTTATTTCTCTTTTTTAGAGTTTGTGGTTCAGTAAAGCCAGTTTTTATTGTTTGGTCTTTTCAAAAACTCTAAAATATTTGGTAGATCATTCGATTACAATATATTCAGTAATGAGGGCCGTAATGACGGATGACTGCGCATATAGAAATGCATCGTTTCTCAGAACTGGGCATCCGCCAGCACAACTGCGACTTTAGGTGGAGGATTGAAAGCAATGAACAGTATTCAGAGAGCGAGGGAGGTGTGAGAGTGCTTCAGAAAGGTACTGAGGTCAATGCAGTGTTCTTTTGGCACACGCTTCTCTGACTGATGCTCTTGTTTCCTCAGCCTTCTGCACACTTGATTTAAGGAGACCGTGGTAATAACTTGGTCCATAACAGAAGCACAGACAGACCGATGAGGCTGCAGTGGACCCCTGCGGTTCTCTGATAATGTGCTGGGGTTTTAGGTTTATAGCCGTGCGCAGTTTTGGACAGTAACTGAGTAACTGACTAAATGTAATTAGTTTCTGTACTTTAGTATTTTTGGTGTATCTGTACTGAAGTTTCTCCGTTCTGGGCGACTTTTTCCTTTCACTCCACTACATTTCAGAGTCTAATATCCGACTTTTTCCTCCTACATTTTGAGAAATCTGTCGTTCCTTTTGGTTTCTGTGTGTATAAAAACATAACATGTCAAAACGAAAGAAGCGCAAAGCCAGAGAACCAATCAGGGCCCAGCGGTCACTTTGTTTAGAGCTGGTTTTGACCTGTTGGTCATACCGACCCAGTGCAGCACGCGGTTCAACGTCAGCGCAGCAGCGTAAAACTTTGGGAGAGTCTGTTCAACATAAATGATGAACTAACCTAACTTTGTGTAAATAGAGCACAATATAGAAATATGTCCACATATGCAGTCGAGACTGACGCGGCTTTTTTCTGAATTTCTACAAACACCATTTCATTTTATAGTAAATGAGTTTGGGCTGGTTTATGTTTATGAACAGACGCCTACAGATCAACATAGTAAAGGAGCTCATCTGTGATCCTGAGTTTAAAGCCAGTTTTTATTCAACTTAAACTTGGAACTCAGTTGCATTAAGTTAATTCATCTTTTTAGTAATTTTACTTTTGATATTTAAGTACATTTGAAGGCAAATACTTTAGTACTTTTACTTTAGTACTTTTACTCAAGGTAGGTGTCTTGCTCAAGGACACCTCAGTCATGGACTGTCGGCGCTGGGGATTGAACCAGTAACCTTCCGGTCACAGGGCCAGATCCCTAACCTCCAGCCCACGACTGCCCCATAAAATTAAATGTTATCTAATTAGATATTAGATAATGCACTTCTATAACAACGTGTAAAGTCAAAGGAAGTAAGTTAAAGAGTAGGAGTTTGCAAATTGTAATTTATTTTAAAGATATAGAGAAAATGAGACTCCTAATAGCCGTGCAAGGCCTGGTAGACCATAAAACTGCCCTCATCAGATACACAGTAGGTAAAGCTTTTATTTATGAGAGCGAGGAGAAAATCAAGCTGCTTCAGATCTGAAAACATCCACAGCTTTCTGTCCATCTGCTGATGCTGCTGGTGTTCTCAGAACAGTGGACTGGTCACCCCAGAGTCCCCAGCATGACCGAATGTGTTTGGGATTATTTGGGTCATGAAAAGCAGAAAATGCCAACTTCTAAGTTTTGGAAGTTGGAAGTTTGGCAAATTATCCTTGCAGATCTCTTGGAAAAACTGAAAAAGAAAGTCGTCAAAGTTTATTTATATAGTGCTTTTTACCGGTGTTGCCGCAAGGCAGCTTCACAGAAAAGTCTAGCCTTAATGAGCATCACATATGGCAACAGTGAATCCCTAAAAGCAAGAGGAAGAAACTTTGAGAGGAACCAAGACTCAAAAGGGGAGCCATTCCGCCTCTGGTCCACAAACAGCGTTAGTATAAAATATTAAAATACAGAAAGGGGTAAAAACAGGAGAAGCACTGGTTTTAATTAGACAGTTTGTGGCTGTGAAGCTGCAGCTTCATCAGAAAGGTCAGTTCATGCAGATGAGGTTTGCACAGCGTTGTAAGCTCCATAGTGGTCAAAGCGGTCCAGAAGGCTGGCAGGCAGTGGGCACCCAGCCAAGAAAGAAGAAGCAACAGCATCCTGAGAGTCTCCCGAAAAGAATGGAAGCCATAATAAAGGCCGAAGTTGGACAGAGACACAAATGCTTAAAGGAAAATCGTGTGCAGTTGTTGAGTTTTCTGTGTCTATTTTTTGTTAAATGTTTTCTGCAATTATTGATTAATAACTGACTGGAAGTCCTGTGTTCGGTCAGAACTGCAGTTTTTAGCGTGATCTAGTTGCCCATCTCATGCCACCTTTAGGGCACTGTTATCAAACTTATAACGCTGATCATCTTCAGGCCACAGTGTGTGTTGTGTGCTTGTTTGAGTCTGTCCTGAGCCTCATGATGCTTGTATATGGCAGTACAGTCGTTCTTGGTATAAAGTGCTGGAGCAAAATTATTAGTTTGTGTTTAATTAACTCCTTTCTTTGTAAAAGAATAGAAATTGTCTGTTGTGATAAATCACTAGTATCTCAGTGGTGATAAAAGACTGTCTTGCAGAATTTCATTAACTTGCCTCATTTATTTGGGCTACTTTCTCCTTCAGCATTAAAATAAATGTTAATGTATCAGCCAGTTTTGGGAGCACAGGATGGAGTTGGCGTACTGCACATCTTAGGACGTGCCTGTCTAATAGCACAGATATTCGTCTGATTTATGAATCAAATGTGCACGAAATTCCCCCACAAATCAGAGATCACATCCACCATGTGCGTTCATGTTCGTCACAGCTTGTGCTTCTGGCAGAGCTTTTGATCTTGATCGTTTGTCAGTGGAAATAGCCGTTTGTATTCAGCTAATAGTGGAATGAAGGTGTTCCACCTAGGCTGCTGATTTGCCTTGTGTCTCACGATCAAGCGCAGCAAAATCCCCAGTGTTCACTGAACAAGTACAGTGCTGAATAACGGCAACAGTTTCCAGCTGGTCACAAAAAAATGAAACGAGTAAAATCCCCAGTGTTTGGTGAACACCTACAGTGTTGAACCGACCCCTATAGTCCTCGTTTGGGTGTTTATCTGTGGTGTTTTCAGATGTATTGATGATCTCAGATGGAAGTGTAATGCACCAGATCGTTGTATTGGTCTGCGGTTAATAATGCATATTAATAGCTGTTATTAATGGAACAGCAGCAGCCTATATATATATATATATATATATATATATATATATATATATATATAAATACACTGCTCAAAAGAATAAAGGGAACACTCAAATAACTCATCCTAGATCTGAATGAATGAAATTCTCATTGAAGACTTTGTTCTGTACAAAGTTGAATCTGCTGACAACAAAATCACACAAAAATCATCAATGGAAATCAAACTTATTAACCAGTGGAGGCCTGGATTTGGAGACACACACAAAATTAAAGTGGAAAAACACACGACAGGCTGATCCAACTTTGATGTAAAGTCCTTAAAACAAGTCAAAATGAGGCTCAGTGTTGTGTGTGGCCTCCACGTGCCTGTATGACCTCCCTACAACGCCTGGGCAGCTCCTGATGAGGTGGTGGATGGTCTCCTGAGGGATCTCCTCCCAGACCTGGACTAAAGCATCCGCCAACTCCTGGACGGTCTGTGGTGCAACGTGGCGTTGATGAATGGAGCGAGACATGATGTCCCAGATGTGCTCAATCAGATTCAGGTCTGGGGAACGGGTGGGCCGGTCCATAGCTTCAATACCTTCATCTTGCAGGAACTGCTGACACACTCCATCCACATGAGGTCACATTGTCCTGCATTAGGAGGAACCCAGGGCCAACCGCACCAGCATATGGTCTCACAAGGGGTCTGAGGATCTCATCTTGGTACCTGATGGCAGTCAGGCTACCTCTGGCGAGCACATGGAGGGCTGTGTGGCCCTCCAAAGAAATGCCACCCCACACCATTACTGACTCACTGCCAAACCGGTCATGCTGAAGGATGTTGCAGGCAGCAGATCGCTCTCCACGGCGTCTCCAGACTCTGTCACGTCTGTCACATGTGCTCAGTGTGAACCTGCTTTCATCTGTGAAGATCACAGGGCACCAGTGGCCAGTTTGCCAATCCTGGTGTTCTCTGGCAAATGCCAAGCGTCCTGCACGGTGTTGGGCTGTGAGCACAACCCCCATCTGTGGACGTCGGGCCCTCATAGCGTCCTCATGGAGTCAGTTTCTAACCGTTTGTGCAGACACATGCACATTTGTGGCCTGCTGGAGGTCATTCTGCAGGTCTCTGGCAGCTCCTCCTGTTCCTCCTTGCACAAAGGCGGAGGTAGCGGTCCTGCTGCTGGGTTGTTGCCCTCCTACGGCCTCCTCCACGTCTCCTGGTGTACTGGCCTGTCTCCTGGTAGCGCCTCCAGCCTCTGGACACTACGTTGACAGACACAGCAAACCTTCTTGCCACAGCTCCCATTGATGTGCCGTCCTGGATGAGCTGCACTACCTGAGCCAATTGTGTGGGTTGTAGAGTCCGTCTCCTGCTACCACGAGTGTGAAAGACCACCAACATTCAAAAGTGACCAAAACATCAGCCAGAAAGCAGAAAGGTACTGAGAAGTGGTCTGTGGTCCCACCTGCAGAACCACTCCTTTATTGAGTGTGTCTTGCTAATCGCCAATAATTTCCACCTGTTGTCTGTTCCATTTGCACAACAGCTGTGAAACTGATTGTCAGTGTTGCTTCCTAAGTGGCCAGTTTGATTTCACAGAAGTTTGATTTACTTGGAGTTATATTGTGTAGTTTAAGTGTTCCCTTTATTTTTTTGAGCAGTGTATATTTACGAGTCATTCTATGGAAACGTCCATTTTTTGTGTCCCTAGCATTTACAGATATACTACACTTAAAAAAAAAAACATCTAAGGGTTACAATTTTTTTTACATTTTCAAATAAACCAATACGTTATTTTAACAATTACACCTTCTTCAGCCTCAATTTAGCAATATTGGATTTTAAGTTAATTATCTAGAATTCCAAGCACCACAGAAGAGCTCGTCCTCACAGTCATGTGTGAAGGCTGAGGCCACATTTTGAAGAAAAAAAAATATTTTTCTGCAATTTTAATTACAATAATCTATACATGACTATGGAATATATAAATCAAATGGCATAAAGAAAACAAAAGCCAGATAAACATAATAAAATCTATAATGAAAGTTCCCCAGGAGTCGTGTCACTGGTGTTACTGCGTGGCAAAAATCTCCTATTCTGAAATAAAAGTCACACCGATGACGTCACTCGACCCCTTTGACCTGTTGTCTGAGGATTTATGAAGAGAAGCTCATGGTGAGTCCACTGTGTCTCTCAGTTCTCAGAGATCTTCTCATTCAGCTCATGATCTCATATGAAGCTTTTAGCTGACGTCACTGGTGCGACCGGCTTTATTCTGAGGTCACTGTGAAAAAATAGAAACACAAGTGGATTAAATTCCATATTTTAGTGGACGTTCCCTGATGGACAGCGTGTGGTTTGATGTTCTGTAAAATGCATTGATCATTAAAAACGTCTCTGGTGTTTCCTTTATTATGTGGAACACCGATGACGGTCAGTAACACCAGTGACTCCTATGGACAGATAAAAGGTGGATGTTTCTGCAGAATGACCTAGATATATGACCCATACATATATGTGTGTGTGTGTGTGTGTGTGTGTGTGTGTGTGTGTGTGTGTGTGTGTGTGTGTGTTTTGCTTTCACAGACTTTGTTTGTAAAAAAACTCGGGAGAGTATCAAACAACTGTAGGAGACAAATTTGGCTTTTGTACATTTTCGTCTTTGTAAATATTTCAGTACCATTTTGGGAACACTGGGGGGCGACCTGCACTAGGTGATGGGTCAGGTGACAAGTCAGGTGTTTATAGTCACACGACACTCACAGAATGGGGGAGCTCAGGTGGCGGGAACATATGGTTCTTACCACAATTGGAACAAACAAAGCGTTGACTGGATTGTAATCCTGCTATTCAAGTTTGTTTATCTTCATCATCTCTGGAAAAGAGTTTGTTTTCTGTAGATAAGTGTCCCAATAAACGGGAACACCACCCAACATGAAGTTTTAGTTTGGACTGTTGTTCCTTGGACGCGTGTGAAAGAACATTCTGACCACCCGAGCAGGTGACCAACAAATAGGTTCTCTGATAGTCACGACGTTGACCATATCAAGCAAACAATCAACCGTACTTTATTAGTAAACCCGCCTTGTTTAACAAGCAGCTCAGCAGACGGATAATCAGGCAGTTAAATTCTGAGAAATATGTATCAAGCTTGATGTTTCTATATAATGGAAAATCTCATGTTCACGCCAATTATGGTCATTACGCTGGGCCAGATTCTAGGGCAGAATCAGATCAGCAGGTAATAATAAAATAATCCTCCTCTACAGTGAAATAAAGCTCTGCTGATCCTTCAACACAGTTTAACAGTAAATGGTCTTAAACGCTGGAGTTAATGTAGAACTGCTGATTCACCGTTTAGCCCTGAAGGTTGGCGCGCAGACAAGTCTTGCTCAGCTGGCTATCAGCTAATGAAACGGCAAAGAGAGAGATTTAAGACGAACGTCGATAATCTGGAGACGAATTGACTTATTTGCGTTTATAACCACTCCAGCTGGTTTCCTGATACATTTAATCTGCAACAAACTGGCAAACACTTAAAAACCGTGAAGCTGAAGTCAGCATCTCGTTCGCCATCTTCCTGGTCAGATTTCCCCGTTCCACCTTAAATTGTACCGCAATTAAGTTCTGAAGCCTTAGGCTTCGTTTAAGGTGGGACGGGAAAATTCCATCAAGAAGCTGGTGAATGAGAAGCGACTGCAGCCTTGTTAAAAGTCGAACGTTGAGACATTTAACAAACTGTTTTACTTTTGTGGAAAAGTTTCCTGCCAGAGATGCGAGAAAAGCGACCACAGCTTAAATCTGCGTTTTTTTGTTTATATTATATTTTTAGCCTATACTAGTGCATCAACACATACTGAGACAGATTTACAGCCAAGACGGTAAAATTAACAAAGATTTGTGGATTTTTGTTGAAAGGACAAAATGGCTCGACAAAATATTTGGGTTGCCGACCCCAAAGGCCTTCGTGAAAATACAGTTTATATGTCCTCCATGTGTTGATGTTAAATAACGAGCACCAAAAGATATTTTTAAAACAGCTGTTATTTGTGATTATAGCAAATATTTTGAGTAACTGCCCTGAACCATCACCCTCAGGTTATAGTGGACTATTATTTATAATGGGCTAATGGACTATTCCATGTTATGTCATAACTCAGGCAATTAAGCGATAATGATTAAATGATAAAATCGTTTTCTAGCAGTATCTGAGCTCAGGACTGGCCTTCTCTCTAACCTATTTGTAACTAGCAATAAACCTTTCTCTAGATAGACACTCTGTCGCTCTGGATAAGAGCGTTTGCTAAATGCTGTAAATGTAAATGTAAATAATCTGCATTTCGGAGTTGCAGTTCATAAGTTTGATTTTCTGTAATTACTCATTCAAGTCACTTATTATTTGTGTTATTTCTCTAAAAAGGGAATGGGATTACATTATTTATTACTTTCTTGAACTTTAGATATACATTGCTGTGGACCAAATTATCTCACTATGTGATTTTTTTTTTTTTTTTGTGCTTGTTTTAAGTATTATTTCCTAAAGCAAGCTGCCAGCATTGTGAAAGAATTTCACATAATATAATTACTTTAGTAAAAAAGTGTACAAATAAGTAAAATATTCTTCTCATATTATAACAGCAATGTATTGGATATGTTGACTGGATTAAAATGGCTTTACTTGATTTTACTTGCCAAGATATCATTTTTTTGCAGTGTAAGTCTTGCAGCTAAGCGAGTCTTTTACCCAGAGCCCCAGAATCACAAAATCCACTCTGATTCCTGCTAACAGACATTAGTATTATTGCTGTGGGTGTTTTTGAGAAACAGAGGCTACTAATAATGTGGTTGGTGTAGTGGTTAACACCTCTGCCTTCTCTGCTGTAGACTGGGGTTCAATCCCCCACCTGGGCAAACACCCTACACTATACCAATAAGAGTCCTTGGGCAAGACTCCTAACACCACCTTGGCTTACCTGTGTAAAAATGATCAAATTGTAAAGCCGCTCTGGATAAGAGCGTCAGCCAAATGCCGTAAATGTAATAAAACAAGGTTTCCACTTTAAGCACTGTTATTTCTTGCCTGGAGCAGCATGTACTTGATGATTACATGATATTTGTATGTTGGTTCCCCGTTATACTGCTCTCTTTACCATGTCTCATTACTAGTGGTCCTGTATAATAGTGACACACATTAAACAGCTTTTTTAAACAAATCGTTTAATTGTAATGCTGTACATATTTACTATTATTTTAAAAATTACACTCAGGACAGATTTTTTTGGCAAACAGTATCTAAGCTCATTCATTCATTTAGCAGACGCTCTTATCCAGAGCGACTTACAATTTGACCATTTTACACAGGTAGGTGAAGGTAGTGTTGGGAGTCTTGCCCAAGGACTCTTATTGGTGTAGTGTAGGGGGCTTACCCAGGTGGGGGATTGAACCCCAGTCTACAGGGTAGAAAGCAGAGGCGTTACCCACTGCACTAACCAACCACCTCAGGACCGTCTTTCTCTCTCTAACCCACCAAAGAGACTTTCTCTAGACAGACGAAGCTCTACTTGTAAGTCACTCTGGATAAGAGCGTCTGCTAAATGCTGTGAATGTAAAATGTAAAATGTAAAATATGTAGAATTGTGTAGAGCTGAGGTGAAACCGCTGTCCCATTGCTATCGGGGAGGAGAGTCAAAGCGCACATTGTGTTGCAGTGCATGCTGGGGACTGTAGTGCAGTGAATTGTGAAACGAGCGAATATTAACAGAAAATTTAAAATACTTTTGCAGGCCGGATAGGATTGTGAAGCGGGCCCCATCTGGACCACGGGCCTTGTGTTTGACGCATGGGTTCTAGAACAAAGCCCTGCGTCAGTTCCTAGTCTAAACCTGATGGGTCTGCAATATAAAATGCAGTGATGGCTCTTGACTGGATTGTACAGAATAACGCCGGCTTGCTTTATTTCGTTGGTCTAGTTTGTCCTTCAGCAGATAATCAAATGTTCAGAGTGTAAGGCAATATTGGGAGCTCTGGAATGATGTGTGTTTTGGGCTCTTTGCAGATGTTTGCTCTCTATGCCTTTTGCAGGCTGGATGGGATTGTGTCGCCGGCCTGATCTGGCCTGCAGGCCTTGGGTCTGCAATATAAAATGCAGTGATGGTTCTTGGTGATTTGTGTTTCGGGCTCTTTGAGGATGTTTAATCTCTTTGCCCACATATCACACTGCACCTCCTTGGAGGTGTCCATCAGATAAATTGCTGTTCCAAAGCAAAATATTCTATTTTATGTTAACGACATGACAAATTAAACTAAAATGACTCGATTTAAATGTGCAAACATAATGTCCACGTCTATCAAACATAAGACAGCAATTCAGTTTTGAACCCTGCAATCAAGAATCAACTGAGGCAGCGTTGAATGATTGAATGACACACAATGTTTTTATTATAGCGTCTATTCGTTACGTTGAAACGAATCATAAGAGGAACAACAGGAAGACGTTCAAGTCAGCAAGAAAAAAAGAAATAAAAGAAATAAAAATGGGCCTAGCAAATAAAACCTTGGGTGGTCAAAAAAAGTGAAGCATAGAAAGCGTGCCGAGTGCCGCTGCTCTTATTGGGCTCAGTTTCTTTCTGATCTGGTTGTTTAGCGTCTTAAAACAACTGCGATCCCACTCATTCGATCGGCAGCCGCAACGATCCTTCGGATTTTATCATATCGTTATTGGCCCAATACTCATAGCACTGCAAGTTGCTGATATTGGCTGATATTGTCATCCAATGATATATAGATCTGGGATCTGGAACTACTGTAAATGTTGTACAGTATAAAAATATAAGACCTAATTTTCTAAATAGTTGTGGTAGGTCTGGCCTAATTTTAAATATATATATATATATGAGAGAGTACTGTGCAAAAGTTTTAGGCACCTAAGAACATTTCATAATGTTTTTGCTGATGAAGACACTGTATGTTGTTAGAATTGGTGTAAATAAACATTTATACAGTAAAAAAGTAAGAAGAACTTATTTTCAAAATAGATACCGTGTGAGCTGGTTTGATGTGAGGCTAGTGGACAGAACCAGACACAACAGGAAGACGTTCAAGTCAGCAAGAAAAAAATCACACATTCAAATCAACAGTAATCAGTGAGAGAAAGGACAGTGGACTGAAAAAGGAGCCTCAGCGATATTCATTTCAGCTCTTGCTGATGTATATCTGTTCCTCTTCTGCTCAGGCAGGACAGCAGCGTACTTTCTGTCCTTTAGCTGCAGTCCAGGAGAAACATCGCTCCATTCGTTGTCTGTTGTCCTCTGCTGGGTTTGCACCAAATAAGGGGTGAATTCCATCCTCAATCTACAGCGACAAAGCATAATCTTCCAGTGTGAGTGTGTAAATTCACAGCCTTTATGGAGTGTCCAGCAGAAGTGGGTAGACTAATCTGAACCTGTACTCGAGTAGAAACACGGCTTTGTCACTGAAATAATGACTCGAGGAGAAATAAAAATGGGCCTAGCAAATAAAACCTTGGGTGTTCAAAAAAAGTGAAGCACAGAAAGCGTGCCGAGTTACCGCTGCTCTTATTGGGTTACCGCTGCTCTTATTGGGCTCAGTTTCATTCTGATCGGTTTGTTTAGCGTCTTTTTTTTTTTTCTTTTTTTTTTTTTTAGCACGTCTCACTTTTAAACACTAGCACTTTAAAACAACTGCGACCCACATTCCCACCATTCTGAATGATTTTGTTTACATCTAAACCAAAGCCCTGGGCCCTGGCCATTTATGGGTTTAAAGGATGTGCCAACAACGCATATACGACACTGTCACTGGGGCAGTTCCCCTCTTCTCACTGTGGTGGGCCCCTCAGGGGTACGTCTCAGTACCTTTAGTCAGGGAGCATAACTGAACCAGAATCCACTGAAATTATATTTTCTAAGTTGTACTGACTCCACACCCCCCGTCTCGTCTCCAGGACTTTTATTAAATGGTTCTGTTTTAAACATTCTTCTTCTTCTTCTTCTTCTTCTTCTTCTTCTTTCGGCTGCTCCCTTTAGGGGTCGCCACAGCGGATCATCTGCCTCCATCTTGCCCTATCCACTGCCTCCTCTACTTTCACACCAACCATCTCCATGTCCACCTTCACTACATCCATAAACCTTCTCTGAGGTCTACCTCTTCTCCTTCTACCCGGCAGCTCCATCTCCAACATTCTTTGCCCAATATATCCACTATTCCTCCTCAACACATGTCCAAACCATGTCAACCTGGCCTCTCTGGCTTTATCTCCAAACTGCTCCACCTTCACTGTCCCTCTGATCTGCTCATTTCTAATCTTGTCCATCCTCATCACTCCCAACGAAAATCTCAGCATCTTCATCTCCACCACCTCCAGCTCAGCCTCCTGTCTTTTAGACAGAGCCACAGTCTCCAAACCAAACATCATAGCAGGACGCACTGCTGTCTTGTAGACCTTCCCTTTCACTCTTGCTGCTATCCTTCTGTCACACATCAGCCCTGACACCCATCTCCACCCACTCCATCCTGCCTGCACCCTCTTCTTCACCTCTTTTCTACACTGTCCATTGCTCTGGATGGTTGAACCAAGATATTTGAAGTCATCCACCTTTACGACCTCTACTCCTTGCATCTCCACCTTTCCACCTGCCTCCCTCTCATTCACACACATGTATTCCGTCTTGTCTCTACTGACCTTCATTCCTCTCCTCTCCAGTGCAAACCTCCACCTCTCCAGATTCTCTTCCACCTGCTCTCTACTCTCACCACAGATTACAATGTCATTCTGTTTTAAACATTAGTTTATGAAAAGTTACAAATATCTACTTTTCCACTGGGAAAAACTTATTTAAGGTACACAACTGGACCTTAAAAGCATTGCTGTACCTTCGAGGGAACATTTACACTGTTTTTACCTTGATGAACGAATCATGTACCTGCATGGTAGATTTATTTCTAACAGTGTATGGCAAATATGTTTTATATTAATAATTTGGGTTTTAGTTTTAAATGTCTGTAGTTTAGGTAAACAGTGCTTTAAAATGGTCAGTTCTCAATTATGAAACTTCTTAAAGGAGCTGATTTCATATCAAAACTACAATTTGAAAGAATTACATTTCCAAGAGCTGCTGTTTTAATCATGATATAAATACAAATAATATAGCTTTATAGACTTTATCAGTAATGTCTGAAAATGAAGTGGGGAGACTTAATTACACGGTACTGCCTGTAGAGACCCTAGGCCAGTCAAAGGCAACCAGCCACCCATGTGCTGAGTACACGACAACACAACCACGACTGGCTGACAGTCTGGCACACAGTGTTCAGGGTTCAAGCTTCAAGCCTGAGAATGTGGGCGGTTTGTCTTCTTGACCGATATAACAGCACTGACCTCAATTTGTGAAGAATTCTTTCAATTTAAATTGTAATAACAATATTGGTCAGAAAAAAAATCTCAGTTACATATTTTCCCAGATTGTTAAATAATTTGTTGTAGCTCTGGGAGACACGCTACCCATAATGCTTTGGGCTTTGGATTTCTGTTTGGTACCCCTGTTTGTTCCTTCATCTCCCCTTAGTTTTTATGCGTTATGCCCTGTTATTCTCTGATTATGTGTTTTGATACATCTTGGATGTTTTTGTAATTTTACCATGATGTATTAAGAGTCCTGTGTTTTATGCTCAGATTTGCCAGCGCAGCCTGAAGTTTTTCATTGTATATATTCATATATGTGGTGCTGTTTAACAATAAACAGAGAATGTTGTTTAACTGTTGAAGACAGTGGTGCACACCTGATCCCACTCATTCGATCGGCAGCCGCAACGATCCTTCGGATTTTATCATATCGTTATTGGCCCAATACTCATAGCACTGCAAGTTGCTGATATTGGCTGATATTGTCATCCAATGATATATAGATCTGGGATCTGGAACTACTGTAAATAAACGTTGTACAGTAAAAATATAAGAAGACCTAATTTTCTAAATAGTTGTGGTAGGTCTGGCCTAATTTTAAATATATATATATATATATATATATATATATATATATATATATAGATATATGAGAGTACTGTGCAAAAGTTTTAGGCACCTAAGCACATTTCATAATGTTTTTGCTGATGAAGACACTGTATGTTGTTAGAATTGGTGTAAATAAACATTTATTCAGTAAAAAAGTAAGAAGAACTTATTTTCAAAATAGATACCGTGCGAGCTGGTTTGATGTGAGGCTAGTGGACAGAACCAGACACTCACAGCAGAGGCTTGAGTTCAGTACTTTAATATCAAAAGGATTATCCAAACTCACACTCGGTAAACCAGTGAATCAGCGCAGGACAAAAGGGCAAGACTAGAATCGTGGTCATAAATAAAACACAGGTCCTACAGAGAGAGACAGAGGATGGCACAGAGGAAACGCTCTGTACGCACGAGTGACGATACTTCACAAAGAACTACAGCTAAAGCCTGGGCTTATGTACTAAACTAACAAACACTTGTAAGAAGCAACAGGCATGGATAATCAGTCAGGCGATCTGCGTCCACTCACTGTCCACTCTATTACACACTCCTACCTTGTAGATGTAAAGTCAGAGATGACAGCTCATCTGCTGCTCCACAGTTTGTGTTGGTCATCCTCTAGTTCCTCATCAGGGGTCACATGACACTGTTGGCTGGATATTTTTGGTTGGTGGACTGTTCTCAGTCCAGCAGCGATACTGAGGTGTTTAAAAGCTCCAGAAGCACTGCTGTGTCTGATCCACTCAGACCAGCACAACACACACTATCACACCACCACCATGTCAGCGTTACTACAGTGCTGAGAATGACCCACCACCCAAATAGTACCTGCTCTGTGAGGGTCCATGGGGGTCCTGACCACTGAAGAACAGGGTAACAGAGTATCAGAGAAACAGATGGACTACAGTCTGTAACTGTAGAACTACAGAGTGCAGCTATACAGTAAGTGGAGCTGATAAGATGGTCAGTGAGCGTAGAAACAAGGAGGTGGTCATCATGTTAGGCCATCAAGTTTGTGGTCCCATGCTCATATTACATGATTTCCCTTTCACTTTCCAACATTCTGCTGGCTAGAAATCCATGTTCAGGCACCACCGAAGTCGGGTGGACTTGAATTTCCCATATGAAATTGCAGTAAGGAGCGTTTTTGAGAAATGACACAGAAAGCAGCAGTGGGAAATTGCAGTTTAAAAGGAGGAAGATAGCGGCAAGATGAGCTTCACACACACATCACACACTTTACAACTACAGCATCTGACCAGATACTAACCCTCTATTGAACGATGTTGCCTCAGGGCAACAAACTCTTTTTCCTCACTTTACAATGACGTTATACCTATTTAGAGACAAAAAATAGGATTAAGGACAAAGGGAAGAGTTTGAGCAAGTCACTAAAAGGCATGTACTTCATTATACCATCTCTCAGTGCGCACATTTAAACCTCTTTTTTTAACATTCACTATAAATGGTCTTTGTTATGAGAATTTACAGAAGTAGATTTGTTGCCTAGAAGCAACATTGTGCAACAGTGGAATAGATTAAGCCAGTCGCTTGCCAGGTCTCACCACTTCAGGGAACGTGGCTCTACATCTTTTCTTCCCATAATTTCACAATGTTGCCTCAAGGCAACGTACTCCAAAAAGACCCCAGCACAAATTATGTTTTAAAAATGTATTCAAATGTAATAATCGCATTGATTATCAACAATTCTAGTTTATAATCATATCATTTAATAACCTGGACCACTTTATGCAAGAAAGTGAAGTTTTGAAATTTTGAAATTGCGCCGCAGTAGAGGGTTAATATTCGTCACTGCCACAGTGCAGCAATAGATCTAATATTACAGTGATTTTCTGCTGGTTTCTTCGTTTTCTTTTCTTTTTTGTGAAATTGCTTAGAGGCTTGACACCGACACTTGAGTGAGGAAGCTGCTGTCTTATGAAGGACATGCTGTCTCAAACCCCTGTACCTCGACTGCAGCTGTGCCCCCTACATGGCAAAGCTCTTGCGCAAGTGCTATGTCTTGTATTTATGAAGAAAACGGAGCATCCAGAGGAATTTCGCAAGCAGCGGAACTTTTTGAGGAGAATTTCTAGTTGCCAATATTGTAATAGTTTCAGTTGTGCAAGTTACAAAATAAGACTTGAGCTCCAAACATGTGTTTGTGCACCAGTATTGAATTATTAGTGTATTGGTGATCTCCATAGCATCAACCAGGCAGAATGACAGACTGCACGCAGCTGTGAGTACCACTGTGTATTTAAACAGCCCAAATGTTAAACATTAAAGCATCAAAAGTAGTGAATGTAAGTTCTAATTTACTTGAAGTATATGTAAAACATCTGTAGTTGTATTAATATTTGATAACCGTTGCAAGTTTATTCAGTTGCTTCTGATTGGCCAAACACTTTTGCATACCGTTAGTATGTTTGTTAATATTGGGTTGAACGTCCTTCAGAAACGCAGCTCTGTGCAAATTGCATTCAGTTTCATTAAAAATGATTGATCATTAACTCATTAACCTGAATAAGTATCCCACGTTGTCTCCATTGCTGTCCTACTGCCTTAAGGCGAAGCTGTGCAGTACATTGCTTTATGTTTACTGTACATCCATGGAGAAGAAATGGGAAACTCACTACTAGTGTTTGTTCCTGTGGGACAGCTGCAGGCGCTTTAGTGCTGTAGTGAACGTGTCTCAGCGAGAGTCGTGGCTCCCTCTCCAGAGACAGCCTTGCTGCAAACGGACTGCATTCCCATGGATAAAATAGCCCAGGAGCGCCGCTGACATTTGGAGGCAGGGGTTATATACAACCCCAATTCCAATGAAGTTGGGACGTTGTGTAAAACATAAATGAAAAGAGATACGATGATTTGCAAATCCTTTTCAACGTATATTCAATTGAATACACTACAAAGACGAGATATTTAATGTCCAAACAGATAAACTTTTTTTCAGATAAAATTTTGAATTTGATGCCTGCAACACGTTCCAAAGAAGTTGGGACAGGGGCGTGTTTACCACTGAGTTACATCACCTTTCCTTTTAACACTCAATAAGCGTTTGGGAACTGAGGACACTGATTGTTGAAGCTTTGTAGGTGGAATTCTTTCCCTCACTCTTTTACTACGAAGCCACGCTGTTGTAACACGTGCAGAATGTGGCTTGGCATCGTCTTGCTGAAATAAGCAGGACGTCCCTGAAAAAGACGCTGCTTGGATGGCAGCAGATGTTGCTCCAAAACCTGTATGTACCTTTCAGCATTAATGGGGCCTTCACAGATGTGCAGGTTACCCCTGCCATGGGCACTAACGCACCCCCACACCATCAGAGATGCTGGCTTTTTAACTTTGCGCTGAAAACAATCCGGACAGTCCTTTTCCTCTTTGGCCCGGAGGACACGGCGTCCATGATTTCCAGAAACAGTGTGAAATGTGGACGCGTCAGACCACAGGACACTTTTCCACTCTGCGTCAGTCCATCTCAGATGAGCTCGGCCCAGAGAAGCCGGCGGCGTTTCTGGGTGGTGTTGATATGTGGCTTTCGCTTTGCATGGCAGAGATTTCACTTGCACTTGTAGATGGAGTGACGAACTGAGTTCACTGACAGTGGTTTTCCGAAGTGTTCCTGATCCCATGTGGGAATATCCGTTACAGAATGATGTGGGTTTTTAATGCAGTGCCGCCTGAGGGGTCGAAGGTCACGAGCATTCAGTGTTGGTTTTCTGCCTTGCCGCTTACCTGCAGAGATTTCTCCAGATTCTCTGAATCTTTTGATGATATTATGGACTGTAGATGATGAAATCCCTAAATTCCTGCAGTTGCACGTTGAGAAACGTTGTTCTTAAACTGTTGGACTATTTGCTCACGCAGTTGTTCACAAGGTGGTGAACCTCGCTCGTCCTTGCTTGTGAACGACTGAGCCTTTCAGGGATGCTCCCTTTATACCCAATCATGACACTCACCTGTTTCCCATTAACCTGTTCACCTGTGGAATGTTCCAAACAGGTGTTTTTTGAGCATTCCTCAACTTTCCTAGTCTTTTGTTGCCCCTGTCCCAACTTCTTTGGAACATGTTGCAGGCATCAAATTCAAAATGAGTAAATATTTGCAAAAAACAGTAAAGTTTATCCGTTTGAACATTAAATATCTCGTCTTTGTAGTGTGTTCAACTGAATGTAGGTTGAAAAGGATTTGCAAATCATCGTATTCTGTTTTTATTTATGTTTTACACAACGTCCCAACTTCATTGGAATTGGGGTTGTAGCTACATGCCTGGTACATGGTGTGAAGTGTGGCGGGGGGGGGGGGGGGGGGGGGGGGGGCAGGTGGAGAAATGGAGATATGGCCAATGTTGAACATTTCAGACAGCAGTAAGTTCTGGAAACAAGCTGCACATTTATGCTGACACATTAGCACTCGACTCTAATCCAGCTCTTAATTGGACTACAAAAGGCTGACCTCAGGTCTTCATCTGAAAGCATCCCGATAGTCTTGTCTTTTGTTTGTTTTTACAGTTTGTGTGTTTTTAAAGACACAACAAGGTGAAGATGATGCAACTTCCGCAGCTAAAACCGAGTGATTTCATACAGCATTGGTGACACCTGTTCCTTCACTGAACAGAAATAATAGAGAGTATCGACTACGTGCGGGGACTTGTTTGGCATCGGCACAAGAAGGCTTGTAGAGCAGTTGTTAGATTTACATTTTGGACACTTTCATCTTCATTACATTTCAACATTTATGTTGAAAATGCTGATCACTACATTCATCTTAAGATCTGTGTGATCTAAAAACCCCAAGGGGTGTAGTGTCCCAATTCCACAGCAAACTGATAAATCTAGGTTTCTAACGCTTCTAAGACCAGAAGGAGGGAAAACGAGAAGTGTCTGGCTGCAGACATGCATTCTCAGCCTGACATGCACCGCCAGTCTGTCGATGACATCAGTGCCACTACATGAAAGCCAGGCTGAAGACGATCAGGACCGGTTATCAAAACCTGTAATAGTGATTAAAATAGAACTCCTGGATGATTCTAGGAGGCTGTGACAGCGAACAGTCAACACAGCACTGATTACTTTTGCTGTACTTGTCACACACTGTCACAACTTTCTGAGGAATTATATTTCAACGTTGTGACAACGTAGAAAAGCACCAAGCAGACGACGCTGTGGGCACCAGAACAGATGTCACAACGTAACTGTACTCACAGGGCCGTCAGGAATAAAACCTGATGGTTTTGCTTCCTAGTGGGAGTTGGCTTGATGGTTGCCGTTAGGGGGCCAGTAGGAAACGATCAACTGTATCGGAAATCAGTCCTAAAACACCTGATTACATCAGAATCCTTCACACTGTGATATCAACCCATCAGGAAAACACAGAACACCATAAGCGACAACTGGAAACCACCAGGAACCAGCAGACACATTTACTGGGTTCTTTCAACAGGGAGATGCATTAAATGTAATTCTGTCGCTGTTATAGACGAAAAGTGGATTAAGTGATGATGCCGCTAAACAGCAGCAAGTAAAAGTTACGGTGCTGTTTGGCGGCTTCTGTTGTTGTGGCAGACGTCACTGGGGCTGAGAGTGTCTGTCTGCAGCCAGACTCTATTGGAAAAACCTGAAAAACAAATCCATTTCGATCAGATGTGTTTTTAATTAAAGAACACAGCCCAAAATGATAAAAGTCAAACGTCAAAAGTAGGACAGCATTCTGTCTGGTTTCAAAACACTTCATTTGGAGCTTTCCTTCATATCTGGGTGCTGGAGGAGGCACGTTAGCTGGCAAGAATGTGTTTTCGACAAGAAATATTTATTACATTAATATATGTGTGTGTGTGTGTATATATATATATATATATATATATATATATGTGTGTGTGTGTGTGTGTGTATGTGTGTGTATATATGTGTGTGTATGTGTATATATATATATATATATATCCATCCATCCATCTATTTTCTAAGCCGCTTCTCCGTCAGGGTCGCGGGGGGGAGCTGGAGCCTATCCCAGCAGTCTTCGGGCGGAAGGCAGGATACACCCTGGACAGGTCGCCAGTCCATCGCAGGGCAGACACACAGACACAGACAGTCACTCACACCTAGGGGCAGTTTAGCATGTCCAATTGGCCTGACTGCATGTCTTTGGACTGTGGGAGGAAACCGGAGAACCCGGAGGAAACCCACGCAGACACGGGGAGAACATGCAAACTCCACACAGAGAGGACCCTGGTCACCCGGCCGGGGAATCGAACCCAGGCCCTCCTTGCTGTGAGGCGACAGCGCTACCCACCACGCCACCGTGCCGCCCTATATATATATATATATATGCAATGCATTTATAACCATTTGTGTAATAACTTAATGGGATGTAGCTTTTAGAGCCATTAAATACTTCAGATGTCTGGTTTCTTGTACTGTAATGGTGAACAATTCTGGCTTCGCATTTCACACTGAACCACTCTGAATGATATTGTTTACATCTGAAGTCATGGGTGGAGTTCAGGGTGGAGGTCAGGGTGGAGTTCAGGCTTTTTATATTCTAAGGCTTGTTGTTCAGTAACTACAGGGACTTCAGTGGAAACTGTTTGAGGTATAAAAGTGAGTAATAAAGCTTTGGGCCTTCCGTTGGCCCTGCCCATTTAAAGGTTTAAAGGAGGGCGTCCTAACTTTTGCATGCAACTGTATCTAGTGATGTTATTTTGTTCTCCAAGCAGATATATGAAAAAATAAAGAAATTATTCTTGAAGCAAGGAATAAAAAATATAAAATATAAAGCATTCAAATTATCTGCCAGTGGAATAAAATCACTTCATTTGATAAAATGACTTAAAACAAGTAAAAAGACAGAAATAGGTTCAATTTTGTGACGGCCTGGCGCATTGAGGCGGACGCATGTGCGGAGACGAGCGAGATTTATTAAGTGCAAATCCAAAATCAGTCGTCATGTCTCTTGTGGCTGTCATCATTCTCCCACTCTTTCTCGCAGAGGATGTCCTCTTCCCACAGTCACTCATGGCCTTTGACGGCGTTGGAGGCTCAGGCACTGCCTTCTCACCCAGTCTCATGGCCTGTGGACATGATGTTTTCCAGTCAGTTCTACTGAGCATTCTTGGAGAAAGTATTGTTCAAGTAGTGGAAGCAGCAACTGAACAAATGATTGACACAGGCGTTCAATGGAATCTGTCTAGGTGAAGTGGTTCCATGGGGATAGATTCAAGATAGTGTCAGAATCCCAAAGAAGGGCAGTTTGAGTGTGACAGCCACTGGGGTATTAAACTTCTTTTCACTCCAGGAAAAAAGCTTTTTGTATTATCCTTCTGGATCGTTTCAAGCGTGATACAACTTTGAGAAGAACAGGCTGGGTTTTGCAAAGGAAGATCAAGCAGTGAACAGATATATTCTTAGGAACATTCATTGAGGAATATTATAGAACAAATTATGGAATAAGAGAAACCTGTGTGCTTGAATAACATAGACTTCAAAAAGGCCTCTGATGGTATCCACCAACGATCTCTTTAAAAAGCACTACGGCTGCATGGCAAACTCTGACGTTATATTGATATCCAGAACCAAAAAGCAAAGCAGCATTGTTGGCCTTTACAATAAGAAAAACAATGAACAGCAGCTCATCCGGGATACCGTAGCACGGTCAGCGCCTAACAGGTCTGGACTTTGCAGACAATATTGCCTTGGGTCACGTCCTCGGACGGTGCTGGGAATCAGTTGACTAACATGGACTTCATTACCCAGAACGACCTGCAGGAAACCCAGTTCCCAGGAACCAATCAAAGGACTCGCACCCGCTCACCCTCACCTGAGTACTGATTATACACACCTGTGTTTGCCTCGTCTCATTGTGAAGTATTGCCAGTTTACCTGCCTTACCGTGCGTTTCTCTATGTTTGCATTCTTTGGTGTTTTGACTCTGTTTTGTCTTTCGACCTCGTTTTTTGCCTTGCCCTGTTTATGTTTGCTATTTTGGTATTTATGACCTGGACTGGTTTTCAACTAGTCTTTTGGAATTGCCCCCAACAACAAAGCTCATCTTTTACCCTCACATCCTCGAGTGTCTGATCTGAGCCTGGCCCTGACACCTTGCTGGCAGAAAGTACACTAGGATTTCAATGGCAGATGCACATTTGGACTGATGATCAATGCTGTTAATATAGGAGTTGGACCGAAAAGAAATTCAGAGGCAGATTACCAAACCAATTTGTGGAGGATGTACAGCATTTTTCTTATCTTGGCAGCACGATATCCACTGATGGTGATATTGAAGTGGAGGTTACTGCCCACTTTGAGAAAGGAGAGTCAGTTTTCCAACAGCTTCAAGCTTTGTGGCTGCTGGGATCAATTGCAGTCGCCACATAAACTCTACGTTTATAGCTGTGGCGACAGTTATCTATGCTTGTGAAACTTGGAAGAGCTTGGCTGAGACAGTAAAAAGATCTGATCATTTTCACCAACTCCATCTCACACACATCATGGGAATAACCTGGAAGGATGATATAAAAAACAAAGCGGTTCTCAAAAGCCACTTAGACGCTTCAAGTTTACAGGACACATTGTAAAGTCCAGCCGGTGAAGTATTGATGTGAATGCATCAAGGAGGACGAAGAAAAAAGATCAACCCCGTCCCACGTGGAGAAGATCGGTGCAATAACATATTTAGATGCTTGGCGTCAGTTGAGGTGGCATGGAGGATCTTGCTCAAGACCATGCAAATTGGAAATGGTTAGCTGCCCAGTCCTCCACACAAAGTAGGAGCAGGACAGTCCTTGAGTTGCAAAACTTGAGAACTTGTAGGACGTGATCTGAGAACTTGTAGAATAAAAGCTGTACTTGAATTTTTGATGCACTTGTAAAATAAACTCTATACTCGTTTTTTTAATGTGATAATGTGGAATTAAAACAAACTTGCATGTTAAAAATTTCAAATGTAAAATATATACTAATATAAATGCAAGTGTATTTATTTGTGCTTAAAAATCAGCTTCACAAGCACAAATCCCAGCTCACAATCTTTTAAATGCCTCCACTTTTGCAACATTTCTCTCAGTAGATTTGTTGCAAAACTAATTTGTGCACCTTTAACTGCTCCACTAGGGGCCAGAGTGAGCTGTGAATCATGAAGCTTATTTTAGCTTAAAAAAAAACAAAACAAGATGCAGCTCTGATCCGACTCCATCAGTAAACGCGCGCCATGTGACCATTCTTGCCATACATTTGTATTATCCATACTGTTTTGCTTATAGTGCAAGTGTGACCAGCCATATTAAACACACACACGCATAATCACATCTTCTAAGCTGCTTCGCCTTCTGGGTTGCGGGAGGTGCTGGAGCTTATCCCAGCTGTCAGTGGGCGAAAGGCGCCGTATTAAACAATCCGTATTAAAAATGATCAAAATAGTCGACCAGTGAAAACGAATTACCCATGATTCTAAGCTCACCCAGACACATTAGAACAGTTTGGCCTGCTGTAGAAATTCTGAAGGGTATCTAAAAAAAACAAAACTTTTTTTTGCATTTTTCAGTTTTGCAGTCACATTGATGTGTGAAGTTGGGTCAGGGGCACCAGATTAGCTTTAGAAGGAAACTACAGCAAGCTGGCTGTCCAGGAAAAAGGGTCGGTGGCCACTGCTGTAGCTGTTCTCGGACTTATCAAATCAGATCAAATCAAATTTATTTGTAGCGCTTTTTACAACAGATGTTGTCACAAAGCAGCTTCACAGAATTCCAGAAGAGACAAAGTTTTAACAAGAAGGTGAGCAAGCCAGGGGCAACAGTGGCAAGGAGAACATCCCTCAGAGCTGAGGAAGAAACATTGGGAGGAACCAAGGCTCACCAGGGGGGACCCGTCCTCCTCTGGTCAGACTACCTACAGAGTTATTATACTACTAATATTAATAGCAGTAGTATTGGTAGTAGTAATAGCTGGGAGTCCATGAGAACTTCAATGTAGGGTGAGCAGCTAGTCCAAGGCAGGTGGTGGTAGCTGGGGCGTGGGAAGCTGGTCTGAAGCGGGTAGCAGGAGGGCTCGACAGTCAGTCGTCCATCAGTGTCCGGCCGGACAGGGGGTGGTCGTTTACTCGGAAAAAGGCAGGAATTAGTTTTGTTGCTTACTAATTCTCCAAAGCAATACAGCTAACCTAAAATTCATACAAGCACGTCTGTGATTAAATGACCAAGTTAGTGCCATGGTAACTTAAATGATAATATTTCATTTTTTCTGCCCAGTTTTTAGACATAGTATAATTTTTATATGTACATTACATATCGCTGTCGTCTGAAGAAAACCTTTCATGATGAATGGACCAAAAGAAACGGCCCAAAATTACTTGGAAAAAATTCTGGTTCCATTGACGTCCATTAAAACTAGACTAGGTTTTTTCCTTCTCCTGTAAAGTTTCCAATTATAAGTTTTCTTCACACAACAACGATATGTGTGTGTTTTCCTTCGATGCGGCAGAATTCAGATATTTGAAATGCAGTGAGAAATCCTCTTAGCTGTATTACAAGGCCTAGCAGCCCACACCCATGCTGCAGTAAGACAGCCCATAGGGGCTTAGGTTGAATAAAACTTGGGAGTCCAGCTTTTTTCCATGCTGAAATAAGCTCCTCTGTCTGGTCATGTATTACAACACTGGCCCCCTCCCCTGCCCCGTCTCTAATCCCTCAGTGAAGCAGTTACAAATGCCCAATGCAATAAATCTACTGAGAGAAGTGTTATAGAAGTCAAGGCAACTGGATTTGAGGTTGTGCTGTCACGTTTAAGAGGTTGCGAGCTTGGGTTTGTGGTTGTAGAGCCAAAAATTAATTCATGTAGAAATTTATCTTAGCATCTGTTCTGCTTGTGAAAATGTTGAAATGCAAGCTCAGATATTTTTATCAAGTGCTCACATCAAACATACAAGTACAGAATTAATTTATTTAAGTTTAAGTGGAGTGGATCAGACACAGAAGAGCTGCTGGCGTTTTTAAACACCTCAGTGTCGCTGCTGGACTGAGAATAGTCCACCAACCAAAAATATCCAGCCAGCAGAGTCCTGTGGGCGGCTTCTTGTGACCAACAGAGGAGCTATTGTCTTTGAATTTGACTACAAAGTGCTCATATATGGTAAATCGGCCCAATAAAATGGACAAGTGTAGATACGAGGAGATGTAGTTAATGAAGTGGCCTGTCAGTGTGTATACATGAAGGATATGCCTTCCTATCAAACATTTCTATTAATAATAGTTCCTATTTTAAGTCTTCATTGTTGAACACTACTGGATGGTTAGTGTAGTGGGTAACACCTCTGCCTTCTATGCTGTAGACTGGGGTTCAATCCCCACCTGGACAAGCATGTAATGACCGAAGGAACGAGATCGTGAATACAAGCGGCCAAAATGAGTTTCAATGGCGAGAGGAGCCAGCTGAGGTGGTTCGGGCATCTGGTTAGGATGCCTCCTGGACGCCTCCCTTGGGAGGTGTCCCAGGCAAGTCCACCCGGGAGGAGACCCCGGGGAAGAAGCAGGACACGCTGTAGTAGAACAAGTGTAGATACAAGGAGATAGATAGACTACTGGTTGGTTAGTGTAGTGGGTAACACCTCTGCCTTCTACACTGGAGACTGGTGTTCAATCCCCACCTGGGCAAACACCCTACACTATACCAATAAGAGTCCTTGGGCAAGACTCCTAACACCACCTTTGCCTAGCTGTGTTAAATTATCAAAGTGTAAGTCGCTCTGGATCAGAGCATCAGCCAAGTGCCGTGAATGTAAATGATGAGTAATTAGGAGTCCCTTCACCCTCAGTCCTGACCATCCTTCAATTTTTCTGTTCTTTTTTCTTTCTTTCATTTGATCTTTTTCTCTATTACTTCACACAGTGTGGGTTTGTGTGTGCGTGGAGGAACTACAAAGAAAATAGGATTAAAACATGTGATATACACAACATGTCAAACTTCTGCCGGGTGATTTACGCCTCAAGTTCTGAGGCCTTTATTAGAATCAAATCATGTTGTGTATTAGACGTTCATGCTGAAGATTGAGCCTTCAATCTAGTGCATTACCCATTCAAAGGCATCTGTCCTTGCTTTCTATTGGAGCTAATCTATTTATTTCTGTCCCACTTTTCCTTTTTTTCATCCCCAGCAGCAGTGTCCATACTTGCCAGCAGGGATGTGGTGGAGGGCTGCCCACTCGGCCAGTTCCCCTGTGGAAATATGAGCGTATGTCTGCCGCAGGTGCTCCAGTGTAACGGCCACAGAGACTGCAAGAATGGTGCGGACGAGGAGCACTGTGGTAAGGACGTGTGTGTGTGTGTGTGTGTGTGTGTGTGTGTGTGTGTGTGTGTGTGTGTGTGTGTGTGTGTGTGTGTTTTGTATGTTTTCAGGGCAGATGTGCTCTGATTTGTAAGAAAAACATAGATGTCGGGACCAATATAATGGCAAAGTACTTTTAAAAAAGCTCCATGTTTTAGTTTTTGTAGGTTAAGATTTGTTTGAGGAGAATTTCTATTACAAAAGCACAGTTCCATCACTCTTAGGCTTCGTTCACACGGCAGGTAAAAGTGGCCCAAATCTGATTATCTCACCAAATCCAATTTTTTGCTTGGCTGTCCAGATTATCTTTTAAATGTGACCTGTATGTGACCTCAGTCTGACCAGATCAGATCCTAAACTGACCTGCAAAAGAACCGAGCGTCATGTGGCTCATCCAGAAGTAAAGAGTCAGGATGGCCAGCGAACACCTGTCGCTCCCAGAGCTTCCACCAGCACCACAGGAAAGATTGGTTGCTGTTCCAATAGTGGACAGCTGGGCTCATCACCCAGAGTTTGTTTAAGTTTGCCGTAAAAAGGGCACGTTATTCAGCCATGGCCACTTTTTTTGGTCTTTTGGTTTTTCCCTCGTCCTCCATTGCCTGCGTTCGGCCGGTTAGTTTGAAACCTCTTCAAACATGGAACGTCTGTGATAAGTCTCCTTTAATTTTTTGTACAAAAACATCAGCCTAAATGTCTCAGCAGCACCAAATTATGATGGATATTGAGTTGGACCAACATATCAGTCGCATTCCAATCTGGCTGTACAGGTTTCAAGGAGACGGTACTTGTCTGACTGCATTGTGCCGAGTGTAAAGTTTGGTGGAGGGGGGATCATGGTGTGGGGTTGTTTTTCAGGAGTTGGGCTCGGCCCCTTAGTTCCAGTGAAAGGAGCTCTTAAAGCTTCAGCACCAAGAGATTTTGGACAATTTCATGCTCCCAACTTTGTGGGAACAGTTTGGGGACGGCCCCTTCCTGCTCCAACATGCGTACCAGTGCACAAAGCAGGTCCATAAAGACGTGGATGAGCCAGTTTGGTGTGGAAGAACTTGACTGGCCTGCACAGAGTCCTGGCAGAGGGTGCGGCACTTATTTGACCCCTAAATTACTACTGATATATACTTGGATGTAATATGTAATACCCTTGAGCTTATACAGTAGCTCACAGTAACTGGCCCAAAGCACTACTGACCCACCGGGGATCCCTCCTGATATTCCCAATTATTCACTCCGGCATTGCCACTGTGCATGACACCCGTCCCAACACTGCGTATAAATAGATGTGTGTATAGGTGTGTGTGAAATAGAGAGGAACACAGACAAATCACTAATCACGAGGGTTCAGAAGTGATTCATGGTCTCATTAATCAGCCTATGCTTACTGTTCCTGTCCATTAGGCATGTAATTGTACATGAAATGATGTGTATTGTAGGTTTTGCATCAAGGTACGAAAACTTCAGTGCTGAAGTAAAACACCTGCTTTATATTGCCTAAACAAGAAATAACAAAAAAGTGTTTTAGAAGACAAATAAAGTTAAACGGAGTGTGTAAATGGTTTCAGGAGCAGCACAAGGGAATGTTTTATTACTCTCACGGAAGTCTCTTTTAGTAATTTGTAACACTGAAAACTAATTAACCAATAGAGTGATTTTAAATAGGGCAGTGAAAACATTCCAGTTTATGCCATTTCCTACAGTGTAATACATCAATAAGGCGTAACATTATGACCACCTCCTTGTTTCTACGCTCACTGTCCACTTTATCAGCTCCACTTACTGTATAGCTGCTCTCTGTAGTTCTACAGTTACAGACTGTAGTCCATCTGTTTCTCTGATACTCTGTTACCCTGTTCTTCAGTGGTCAGGACCCCCATGGACCCTCACAGAGCAGGTACTGTTTGGGTGGTGGGTCATTCTCAGCACTGCAGTGACACTGATGTGGTGGTGGTGTGTTAGTGTGTGTTGCGCTGGTCTGAGTGGATCAGACACAGCAGTGCTGCTGGAATTTTTAAACACCTCAGTGTCGCTGCTGGACTGAGAATAGCCCACCAACCAAAAATGTCCAGCCAACAGAGTCCTGTGGGCAGCGTCCTGTGACCCCTGATGAAGGACTAGAGGATGACCAACACAAACTGTGCAGCAGCAGATGAGCTGTCGTCTCTGACTTTACATCTACAAGGTGGATCAACAGCACATGTGTGTCTAATAGAGTGGACAGTGAGTGGACACAGTGTTTAAAAACTCCAGCAGCACTGTTGTACATTTCTGATTACTATGCAAAGCTGTTTAAGAAAAATAGGAAATAAAAGCTTAATCTCAGGAATTCAGTTCACACATGTAATATATTAAATATTAAATTTCAAGTAGGAAAAGCAGGTTTTAAGAAATTTTCACGTGTAAATAAAAAAAAAAGATTAAAAGCTAGAACTGCTTGCTATCAGATCAATTTGTCAAAGTCCAATGCACTATTTGGAGTACAAGCTAAACCTGCTGTCGATTTAAAAGAGGGGGATTCAGCCACAGAGAGTGGCAGTAAAATCTACCAGTAAATCTGAAATCTAGCTGAACCAAGTCTTCTTCCTCCTCATCTTACTCTACAGTAACAAACAAAACATCTACAATATCTGTGTTTATCTGGTACCTTTCACACATTAAAAATGCAGCTCAAAGTCCTTCACAGCATAAAGTAAAACCAACAGAAAAGAAAACGACTGAAAAAGCAGAAAAGGGACGTTTAACAATAATTAAAAAAAAGATGCACAAGATAAAACTAAAATTAAAAAACAAAGAAATACAACTAACAAGAAGGAAAAAGTGAAATTCCAGTAAATACAAGAGAAACAGTAAAAATATGATAGCGTAAAGATATGTTTTTAACTGTTTTTTTTTTTTTAAAACATGGAAGGAGCCCGACGAATGTTTATTGGTAATGTGTTTCAGATCTTTGTTGCATAAAAACAAAATGCTGCTTCTCGGCTCTATTAAGTTTCATACATGTAATTTGGAGATTTTAGATGATCTTAAAATGCAATTTAGATAATCAGATGCACAGAAATGTAAGAAGGGGCAAAATTCAGATTTAAAAACTATTAGTAAAATTTTACAGTCGATTCAAGAGGAAACCGGCAGCCAGTGGAGTGAAGCTCAGGAAGCTCCTCACCGCCATCAAGGGCCTGTTGCAATTTTTCCCTGAACTGCCTGCAACCATCCTCCTCCTTCAGCTTCCACCATCTAATCTTTGGCTCTGTCTTCATTCTCTTCCTCTTCTTTGTTTCTAATCTCATTCTACAGACAACCACCCTATGCTGCCTTGCTACACTTTCCCCTGGTACCACTTTACAATCTCCAGTCTCCTTTAGGTGGCATCTCCTGCTAAGGATATAATCCACCTGTGTGCACCTCCCTCCACTCTTGTATGTCACCCTGTGTTCTTCCCTCTTCTGAAAATACGTGTTCACCACAGCCATTTCCATTCTCTTAGCAAAATCTACAACCATCTGACCTTCCGCATTTCTGTCTTTCACACCATACATACCCAGCACCTCTTCATCCCCTCTGTTCCCTTCACCAACATGTCCATTGAAGTCTGCACCAATCACTAATCTCTCCTCTCTAGGGACACCATCTACCACTTCATCCATCTTACTCCAAAATTCCTCTTTCTCCTCTAACTGA